>NW_026652284.1:113555796-113666718 GCF_009828535.3 Hylobates moloch
CTGCCCTGTGCCAGCAAAGCACCCACATGCCAGGAGGCTGCCCTTGGCTTTATATAAACAGCAACCCAGGGATCTTCCCAGGAACCTCAGCCATCCTCTGGGCAGCAGGGAGGCAAACTCCAAGGGAGGTGGGCTCTGATACGGGAGCAAGGATGGTGAAGCAGCGGTGGTCCAGGTGGGCTCCTGGGAGGGGCTGAGAAGGGTGCCAGCCACAGCCAGGAGGCAAAGTGAGCCAGGCAGGGTCACTGTGGAGGTTTCAAAGCAAGGCTTCAGCACAGCTTTCCCCTCATTCAAGGACGCTGTGGTGGGCCCCGCATCCCTGTGATGTGGATGATGGCAAGGGTTCACACTGAGCATGTGCCCACTCTACTCTGGGCACAGTGCCCTTTTGCACACACCTATGAGGCAGCAGTGTTGCTGTAATCTAGACCAGCCAGTCAGTAGCCACGTGCGGCAGGAGGCCACTCAGCACTTGAAATCATGCTGGTCCCAGCTGAGATGTTCCAGAAGCATGAGATACACCATTGATTCCAGAGACATGGTATGAATGCAAGAGCACAATATTCCCATTAATAATTTTTATATTAACTCCATATTGATCATATTTTGATAATATTTTGAATGTACTGTGTTAAACAAAATCTTTTATTCCACTAAACTTCATCTGTTTCTTATTACTTTTTAATACCGCTACTAGAAAATGTAAAATTTCGTCTATGGCTTTTATTGTATTTTACTAGACAGCGTCGGCCTAGAAAGACACAAGTGTGCCTAAGGCTGTGATAACAGGTGGGGAGGGAGAAATGCCGAGGGTTCTAATCCCAGTGTCTCCAACTACGGGCTGTGTGCCCTCAGGCAAGTAGCCCAGCTTTTCTGAGCCAGGATCATCTCTGTGTAAAGGAATATATTAATATTAGTACTATTGGCTTGTTAGGGGTGTTGAATGGGGAATGAAGCAGAGACAAAGCCCACAAGGCCCCAGAACACCAAAGGGAAGGATGCTATTGTTCCAATAACAGGGCAGGGGGATCCCAACTTGAGTGGATGCGCCAGCTGCAGGCAAGGCCCAATCCAATGAGCAGGGGCTTATAAAGACCTCAGGATCAGCACCAGATGGCTAGGAGGTGGGGCAGGCTGAGGGGCAGTCTAATGGGTGGGCTGTCCTGGCTCAGTGCTGGGCATGTGTTCAAAAGATCCCACAGATTCTATAGCCTGGCCAGCTTACCTGGCACATTTAGAGGGTCAGTGAACACTTTTGGGTTATTGTGTAGGAGAAAGAAATGATGATGATGATGATATGATGATGATGATGGTGGTGGTGGTGGTGGTGGTGGTGCCTGTAGGTGAGATGTGTATCTTACTAACCTGAGTCATGGTCCCTCAAAGCCAGCTGTGAGTTTCTGAGCCTATTTCCTTTTTCCATGGACCCCAACAGACCCACCTATATGCCCAGCCACTTCCAGTTTCTAGAGGTGTGGTGCTGAGTGGTCTCACTGTGTTTAAACTGGAAGATGGTTCCAGTGTGGAACAGATGTTTATATTAGCAGAGAGGGGTATGTTTAGGACTTAGAGGGGGAAGCTCGGAGAACATGGGAGATGGTGAAAAACACGCTCTGGAACCCTGAACCAGAATTCCTAGAAAGATCTCACCCTCACACATCTGCACAGTAACCAGCACCCTGATGATTCTTATGTACACTTGATTTCAAACACCAGTGACTGAGAAATACTCTAGTCTCTCCCCTAGCTCTGACATTCCATTAACCAGTCAGCTCCCCTCCTCTTCCTCCTCTCTATGAAAGAAGGAAGAGAGACAGAGTCAAGGGAGAAGAGACTGCCTCACAAATGTGGATGATGGGCATTCCAGGGGATGCGATAAAATCTGAGCCCGCCTACCCCAGGGTCTCCAATCTGGAGGCAAGTTCAGGCTTGGGGCTTTGAGTGTGGATCTGCTAAGTCCTGATTAGGGGTAGGGGGTGGGGTGAGAGAAAATGAGAGCCCAGGCCCAAAGGAAAGGAAGGGAGGGGTCCACCCTGCAGCTCTAGGAATCCTGCTTTGAGTCTGGGAGTGGAGAAAGGCATGTGTGCTATGAGCCTGCCCATGGCTGGGAGGGGATGGAGGCGGGTAATTCTAAGAGTAGGGGAATATCCTGAGAGAGCAGGGACTCATAGCCCTGCCCTCAGAGCAGAACAGTAGACTCCTTGCCTAGAGAGCTAGAAGACCAGGGGGAAATAGCTCCTGCTGTGTGGCTTTAGGCAAGACACTTGCCTTCTATGCGTCATTTTCTCATCTTGAAAGATGAGGAGATTGGACTTGATCCCCAAGCTGGCTTCCAACTGGAGCTGCCATATATTCCGAGAGTCCATTCATTCATTCATCAGGCAGATCCATCATTTAACAAGCAGCAGGGGAGCTCATGCTGCTGCTTCTCTAGAAAGGGGTTGTCGGCACCCAAAATGTATGGCCCTTGCTCTAGGTGTCTATTTAGATGTGCTTTGTCCCTCTTACAGTGTCCAAAAATATTCTCCTTTCAGCCCACGTCTCTTTTGTCAATCCTCAAAGTGTAGCTGTGTTTCTGGCCCATAGTATCCTCATAAAACTGAAAATCACATAAGCACCTTGACATCCAAGGGGTCCCAACATCTCAGTGGTTTCCCAGTTAGGCCCTCTCCCTGCTCTTCCTACACAAGCCTGTTTTCCCAGCCTCTTCCTTTGGTTCCTCTCCCATTCACCTTCTTTTCTACTTCATGAGCCTCGCTGTCAAATACTCCTGAGTTCCGCCTCTGTGCACAGGGCCGAGCTGTTCCTTTGCTCTGAAATGCCTTCCCCATCCTTCTCTGATTCATGAAATTGAAGCCATCTGAACTGGCAGCCTCCCCCAAATGGAGCTGCAGACGTCCTCCTGTGGGCACCCATGGGTTCCTGTTCTTGCCCACATGGAAGGAAACACATCACCCAGCTAGGACTCTCTGCTGGCCTTGCCCTGTGTTTGAGCCACCCTCCCTCCTCCCCCCACCCTCCTGCAAAGCCAAGCCCTTTGTCACTCCCGGACCACCTGTGCTCTCAGGCCCCAGGGCCTTTGCACATGCTGTGCCCTCTACTAGCTTGCCCATACACCTTCCCTGCTCTGTTGCCCTGTCACTGTCTATGCCTGCATATTGCAGGTGCTCACGGTGTACTTCCTGATGAAATGAATTAAAGTGAGAACCAGACCTGGCATGGGCTGGGGAGAATAGGTGTCTAGGATATGGGAGAGGCCAGGAGGGAACACCACTGATTTTTTTTTAAGTGGAAGCTTCATGCTGGGGAGGAAAAGGAGGGAATCTGGCAGGAGGGCCTGGACTCAACTGCTAAGAGGACTGAATGGCAAGCAGCAGCTTACGGGCTTGGTTCTGGAGCAAGGACAGAACGAGGAGTCAGGAGACCTGGGTCTCTGTAGGCTCTGCCTGCATCTCTGAGCCTCAATGTCTTTATGTGAAAAGGGAAACAAGAAGAACGCCCCTCTGCTCGTGCCCGTGCTCCAGGCAGGGTAGTGCGGTGGTGAAGAGGAGGCGGGCGGCACACAGCCTGTGTCAAGAGCCAGCTCCACCACATCCCAGCCCCAAGCCCTTAAATTTCCTGGGCCTCAGTTTCTCATCCGTAAAATGGATGTAAATGCCCGTGTCACAGAGACCTTAGGACTAAGAAAGAGGACTCAGAAAGAGGTTGGGTGTGGAGCGTGTGTGGAGAAGGGGCTTGGAGGAGCCATAATTAGACAGGGAATGTCAAGCTGCTTTGAGGTTAGACAGCGTTGTCTCACGGTCCTTTTGGGAGCTCATGGACAACAGAGCTGGCAGGCACTGCATGGAGTGAGATTGCAGCCACCTGTCTTCCCAGCCATGCTATTTGTATTTAAATCTGTCCCCTACATACACATACACACACGCACACACAGGCACGCGTGCCAGTTGATTTCCTTGACAGCTGTTTCTGGGCCTGTGCTCCGGTGGCCAAGTCCTGATGCTTGCAAACTTTGGCTCTTAGATGATCAAAGAGCCAGCCCTTGTGGGGCCCTTAGTGTGAGCCAAGGCCCACAGTGAGCCCCTTCCCACAGGTCTCATCTGATGCTCACAAGAGCCCTGTGTGGCAGGAGCTCCCATCAGCCTCATTTTAAAGAGGAGAAAACTGAGGCGCAGAGAGTTTTATGCACTTTCACGGCATCCAAGGTTCAGAACACCACCGTGTGCCCCAAGCAGGCTGCCCAGACCGGCTCCTAGGCGTGTCCTTGTGTGTCAGTCCCTTAGGCCAGTTCTGTTTATCCCCATCTGAGCCAGGGATCCAGTGCAGGAGGAGAGAAGGGAGATGGAGTCGCACTCTGGGTGGTGGAGGGAGGACAGATAGACTTTATCGCCTGCTTTATTTCCTTGATCCACGAACCATTGTCAGATGTGGGAGGCCCACAGTGATCCCTTCATCCCAGCCTGCTCTTGTTACAGAGAAAGTGACTTGTCCAAGGCCACGAGCTTCAGCATGGAGACCGGAGCCCAGGGCCTCTCCCCTCCAGGGAAGGAGCTCAGGAGACTGGAAGACGATCCCCACTATCCATGCAGATGCCCACTCCGCCCTTGTAGGTGGAACAAGCCTGAGCTCAATGATAGCAAAGAGCTTCATTCTTCCACCCGTGTCTGTGTTCACTGTGGCTCCAGGGCTAGCCCCTTCCGTGGTCACCCCATAGCCACTGCCAAGCCCAGGCCTGGGACATGAAAGGCCCTCGGTTACATTTGGTTATTCGAATGAACTGGAGAGTGGGCAAGAACAAGCTGCCTTAGGGGTCGCTGGAGGAGGATGGGACCTGGAGTCAAAACAGCTGACTATGTCATTGTCTTGTTGTGTCTCAACCTTTTTGGGTTTCAGTTTCCCCATCTGTCACATTGGGGCCATCGACGCTGACCTCATGGGGTTGTTTTGATGATCAGGAAACTGACTTCAGGAAAGACCACTGTCTTCCCCAGGGGAGGGAGCATACATCCTCTGTCCTGGGCCCCTGACTGCCATCTCTATGTCCTTGAACACTAAGCCCTAGCAACATGGCCCACTAGTCATCCTGTGTCATGCCACATTGCTTCTACCTGCACACCCCTGCTCATGTCGTCCCCAGCTTCAATGCCCTCTCTGCCCTCCCTCTCGTCAAGTTCCACTCATCCGTTAGGATTTAGTGCAAATGCCCGCTCCTCTAGGGAGCACTCTCTGCTCCTACTCCCACCCCCATGCCCTTTCCCCTCTTCATCTCACCCTCGTAGCCCTTACCTAGACTATGCTGAGTTACCTTATAGTGTGACCCTTAGGTACGAAGCCTTAAGAAATGGATGCTTTGAGTCCCAGAGCTGAGGTTCAAATCTGAACGCTGCCATTTGCTGGTGGCTTTGGAAAAATTATCTGACTTTTTCCTTTTTGTGACTCAGTTTGCTCACCTAAAAAATGAGGAAGCTGATAATAAAAGAACCCTGCCTCTTAGGATAATCACAAGGATTAAATTACTTACTTAAAATGTAGATGATCTTGATTCAAAGAAACCATCTGTTAAAAAAAAAAAAAGTATTTGGGACAGTGCAATTTGAATGTGGACTGGGTATTAAGTAGAGAAAGTTACAAAATTGTAACTAATTTATTGGTGTGATAATTGCATGGGGGTTACATTTTTCCTAAAAATTCCTCACAATTTAGAGACACACTGGAGAATTTCAGGTAAAATCTCTGGCTGTCTAGGATTCGCTAGATTTTCAAGAATAAAAAAGCATTTGGCCAGGTGTGGCCAGGTGTGGCTCATGCCTGTAATCCCAGCACTTTGGGAGGCTGAGGTGGGTGGGTTACTTGAGGTCAAGAGTTTGAGACCAGCTTGGCCAACATGGTGAAACCCCATCTCTACTAAGAAATACAAAAGTTAGCCAGGCCTGGTGGCAGGCACCTGTAATCCCAGCTACTCAGGAGGCTGAGGGACAAGAATCACTTGAACTCTGGAGGCAGATGTTGCAGTGAGCCGAGATCACACCACTGCACTCCAGCCTAGACAATAGAGTGAGATTCAGTCTCAAAAAAAAAAGAAAAAAAACCCATACATGTGTGGGGACGATGGAAGGAACAAGACCAACTAAGTGTTGATAATTATCAAAGCTGCCGATGCGTATGTAGGGTTCGTTATATTATTCTCTCAACTTGGGTGAATATTTAAATATGTCTCTAGCAAAGGACATGGTTTAAATTTGTGTATAGTATTCAGTGTTTTTTATTGTGGTTTTCTCACTACTCTAAAACGGTGAGAACATTCAGCATTCTTTCCCCTGCTTAGTAAGCAGCTCTTGTACAGTTAAATGAAAATGATGTATTTTACCCTTGATGTTTTGTTAAAACGACTGAAAATGGGAGAAAACCAAAAGGAGTAGCTCCCGATGAAAAGACCCTTAAGTTCTTCACCTCCCTGGACAAACAGGGTTATCCTATAGTGGGCAGGCCCTTATAAAAACGTCTTGAACCATCTATAGCCCTCGGGCTGTAGTTTTTGACCTTTATAATGTGGCTGCCTGTTTTAAGTTCCTGTCTCCTTGGAGGCTGGACGTTCTCGGAGGCTTTTTCTCTGACACTGGCTACTGCATGTGGGACTTAGTAGATACTTTATATACAGATTGACAAATGAGTGAATGCATGGGTGAACACGTGGACTAGGGCTCGTTATCTGGAAAAAAACCTGGCTTCTTGCCCCTTGTACCCTCATCATGTAAAGTTGACTTCCTCCGCCTGCATGTTTATAAAACCAATTAGTAGAAAATCTCAAAAACCTTCTACATCACATAACACGCAGCCTGGCCAACAACTTTCTGGAAACCACCCTTGGAAGATTCTGGGCAGTGCGGTGGGGGAAGGAAGGGGATGTACCTGGCTCAGGCACCTTTCACGGGTTTGGAGCTAAGAGCTTTTACAGAAGGTGGTCTACCCAGGACCACTGTCCCAGGCCCCACTTGAAGGGGAGCCCCCACCAGGGCCCGCGATACAGGTGCCTAGCGGTGCACGTGCCAGAGGTATTGGGAAAAGAGGTGTTTGTTATCTGTGGCTGACGCAGAGGCACCCGATGCGCTTTGAAACAAGCGTGGGGAAGGCATGGGCACCGGCCAGGCCTGCATTCTCTCACAGCCCCCAGGGCTTCTCTTTTCAGCAAAGCAGTGAACAGAAGCTGCTTCCAGCAGGACAACCCTGTCCTGAAAGCCCCCGGGCCCAGCCGGGGCCGGCTCCGGCCATTCCTGCCTCAACCCTGCCCCCTGGTGGAGTATCTAGGTGCGGCCTCCGAAACAGGGCAAACCAAGGCCTCCGACCGCCCACACTGCTCACGGAGCACTTGCCCAGTGTGCGCCAGGCGCAGCGCCGGGCACCCAGGAGGCGGGAAAGGGCAACTCGTCCCTGAGAATCCCCACAAGGGCTCCTCACTCCTCTTCTGGGGGCCCTTGGCAACCTGGGCTCAATTCCACTGCTATCTTCCCAGGGGATGAGGACCCTGCCTTGTCCATCTGAACAGCAGGCACATCGTAGGCGCTTGGTACATGTGTGTGATGGGCGGGTGGAGGGAAGAATGAATGAATGACGGAGCCGTGCAGCAAAGTGATTACAAGTAAGGGTTGTGCAGGGATACTCTGGGTCAATAGACCCTTTCCAGCTGCGAGATCTTGAGCAAGATTCTTGAGCTCTTGGAGCCTCACTTTCCTCATCTGTGAACTAGGGATGGCGCTAATAACTGCTCATTAGGGCTGCTGGAGGATATTGACATCACCATCATTTTACAAATGATGAAACAAGCTCAGAGCAGGTGAGCACGGCTCCAGATCCCAAAGCTGGGAGTGGCAGGAGGTTGGGGGATTGTCAAATGGGGTCCCCTCACTGCAGATGACATACCCTTTCTGCAAATTCCATGCCCTGTTCGCTGACAACCTGCACACACCCTTAGAAGAGAATGGGATCTATCTCCTTCATCAAACGGGACGCTTCAGGTATCCTGGGCAGTCCATCCCACCGCTGCTAGCTTCCCACGTTCTGCTCCTATGCCTATTGCCAAGCATTTTTGTAAAAATGAAGTAATACTGATATGCAAACGTCAAATTACAGACTTACCTCTTCCCAAGTCCACTTTCAAAGAGCTGAAATACACCATAATAATCAGTTACCACTCACCTTTAAATGTTATCTCAAAAATACGTATGAAACATTTCCTACGGGGCTTTATTTTTTTTCCTTCCCAATTTTAATCAGCTTAAGTTTGTCCAATAAGTACGACTGAAGGGATCACTTCATCACTGTTCACCTGTCTACTGATAACCCTGTTTGTCCAGCGGGGTTAAGGACTTAGGGGTCTTATCATCAGGAGATACTCCTTGTGGTTTTCTCCCATTTTTCAGTCATTTTAAAATATCAAGGATAAAATACATCATTTTCACTTAACTGCACAAGACCTGCTTACAGAGCAGTTGTGTCACCCTGATGAATCACAGAATGCGGTATGTTCTGCAGGTCTGTGTGAACTACGGTGTGAAAGCAGCTTAGCGGTGTCGGTGGGTAATGCACATGGGTATGGGTTGTACAAAAGTCAGATGTTAAAAAAGGAAGATGGTCTAAAATCTCCACGCTTTTCTCTTATTCCTGCCCAGTGTTCTAAGGCAGTGGTTCCTATTTATGTAAAAAATTCCCAAGGGTTGTTGGTCAAACTACAGATTCCAGCCTTCAGCCTAGAGAAACTTAAGGCGAATATTCAAAGAGGGATCTAGGAATCTGGTTTTTTTCACTCTGTCACCCAGGCTGGAGTGCAGTGGTGCAATCTCTGCTGACTACAGCCTCTGTCTCCTGGGTTCAAGCAATTCTCCTGCCTCAGCCTCCTGAGCAGCTGGAACTATAGGCATGTGCCACTACATCCAGCTAATGTTTGTATTTTTAGTAGAGACAGGGTTTTGCCATGTTGGCCAGGCTGGTCTCGAACTCCTTGACCTCAAGTGATCCACCCGCCTCAGACTCCCAAACTGCTGGGATTACAGGTGTGAACCGCATGCGTGGCCGAGGAATCTGTATTTTAACAAGTTTCACAGGCCAGTGATTCTGAAACTTCGGGGCATTCAGAAACACCCGGAAAAAATCCCAATGCCCGGGCTCCTCCCAGGCCCCTTAGGTTGGGATCTCTGAGTAGAGAGTCCATTAGAGTCCCAGGGTGGTTGTACTTTGCAGTAAAGTTTGGAAATCAGCATCATAGTACTTGGGTAGTTAGGAGGGGTTGCTGAGGAGGGAGAGGCATGGCAGGAGGAGTCTCAGTGGGGTAGGTGAGGCCGGGTGGGCTCAGAGGCTGCAGCAGGCAGAACTGAGCAGGAGCAGGCTGTGCCTGAGCAAGTGCTGGGCATCTTGCCTGCAGAAGCATCGCGGAGTGGCCACCACCTCTGTCTTCCCCATAAACACAGTGTTATCTGCAGAGTCTATTTCCGGAAGTACATCATAAAAGAGACTTTTATGTGAACATCTGCAATTTGGAGATACCAAGGCTGTTTTGTTTGTTGTTGTTGTTTGTTTGTTTTTGTTTTTGTCTTTTTTTTCCTCCTCCTCTGGCCTTCCCTAGACAACATTCTCCTTGACTTACGATCTTTTCTCCTTTTTGCCTTCTTGGCTTCTGTCGTTGGACAGAATGAGGCAGGCTCCATGTGACAGTGTGTTTGCAAAGATCATTATCTCCATCTGCAGAATAGGCCCAGTCACTCCTGCTCAGGTAGCTCTTGGTGGGTAAGAAGATAGCAGTCAGGGCTCTCTGGGGACTCTACAGGACAGGATATGGGGCAGGCTTCTGCCTGTGGCTGGGGAAACAGGAATAGTTTCTAATCCCCAAGGAAAATGAGAGCCTGGTAGAAACCTCAGAGGGTCCCAGGGGCCCAAGCAGGCATCCTGGGGTTTGAGGATGAGCCCCAGCCCCCAGAAGGAAAGTACTATTTGTGAGATCCTACAGAAGCCTCTGGAAAATGTTCAGGCCTTTTTTTCTTTTGTTTAGCTGCAAAGAGATTCCTCTAAACGTTCATATTCTACTAATTACCTCTCTCTCCCAAACCCAGGCAAGCCAAGCAAATAGGTATTTGTTTTGCACAAATACCTATTGCTTACACAGAAATGGGTTTATCGTTTTTATTTTGACAAAGGCCATACTCTCATTGTCCACTAAAGATAAGGGCCAGGTGTGGCTTAGGGGCCCGAGCTCCAGGGCTTCTTCACTGCACGGCACCACAGGTGGGGCATGGGAGTCCCGCCAGCAGCCAAACCAGGGTACTAGAGGCTGGGATGATACAGCTGGCTTACCTATGGAGCCACAGCTCTGACCCAGAGGCACTACACATTTCCTTCAGGATGTGTTGATGTTCTGGACCAACAGAGACACCCCCAGATAGGCCCCAGACCAACCACTCAAGGTTAGCACACATACGTGCCCCAGATGCTCCCCCAGCGACTGCCCATCATGACAGGCCTGGGTGCACTGAGGAGGTCCCCAGGCAGCAGGAAAGGGTGGGGCTGGTGGTACCTGGGCCCTTGGATGACTCCGCAAGCGATGTGCAAGGAATGGGGAATTAAGAGCCCACACAGGATGCACAGACAGAAAGTGGTGTGGGAAACTCTCATCTCCCTTCTCTGGCTGAGATGCTTCCCCCACTCCATTTTTTTTAGGGGGGTGGAAAAAGAGAGTCATTCTGTGAAAAGAGCTGTGAACCAAAGCAAAGGACAGGTAGACATGTCATGCCATCCTGGATGTTGAAGGAGGCTGATGGTCTGTGCATGTGTGTGTGTGTGTGTATGAGAGAGAGAGAGAGAGAGAGAGAGAAAGAGAGAGAGACCCCCACCCTACACTGGCCTTCTAAGCAGCTGAAGCCCCAGTGAGAAGCCTTCGAGGGATGCTCCTCCGGGGATGAGTTGCCTCAGCCTGCCTGGGGCCGAGGGAGGCTGCCAGTGGATGGGCACAAGGTGCCAGGGATCACACTGGAATTAAGGTCCCAAAACTAACTGGGAGGTTCTAAGATGTGACCTCACCACCCCTATACTCCAAGCCACTGCCAGGGGGTTCTTAGACAGGCTTTTTCATTAGAAGCTGATGTCATTCACTGTATATGCCACCTGCCCAGGAGGAGTGAAAGCTGCGGTGGCACCATGCACCTCCAGTTGATCGGGGCCCCAGAGCAGCTTTGGAGTGGAGCAGGAAGGTGGGAGGGAAGCTATGGCCTCATTCAGGGAGAGGTGGAGACTGTAAGCACAGGCTTAGAGTCAAGCACTTCAGACTAGAGTCCTTCTGCCATTCCCTGCTCGTACAGGGACAGATTGGGCAAAGAAGTTCTAAGATGACTCGCAGCGTTATGACTCACTGGCCCTCCAGAAGAAGTTCTGGCTATGAGGCCCCTCCCAGACCTCACTCTTCAGCAATGAGCAGCATTTGTTGTCTCTGGAAGCTGAGTGCTCACGCTCTAGACCACCCGAATGGCAGCTTAGGCTGGACTTCAGCGGAGAAGCAGGGCAGTGGGCCGTTATCAGCTCATCTTTGGCAGCAACAAGAACCCTGAAGGGACGGATACCTCCACACAGGGATCCAGCTACGTCCCAGGATCCCAAAGCCTCTCCTTGAGCTCCCAGCCCCCATGAAATATTTGTTTTGCTCAAGATCTGACGGGAGCATGTTCCCAAAGTTCATATGTGCACAGTGTTCCCTGTGCAGTGATCAGAGGCAGAAGAGTTAGTGGCTCGAAAGCTCTGGACAAGGCAGACCTTGGTTCCATTCCTGACTACCTGACCTGTGTGGCCTTGCACAAGACATTTAACCTCTCTGTGCCTCTGTGTTCTCACTGCTCAGGGGAACATTAGCAGGCCTGCCTTGTGATTCGTTAGGGGATTATATGAGATAGTGCAAACAAAGTTCTCCATAGAGAATGAGCCCTCACTCAAATCTTATGTATGTTGATTGTAAGGGTCTGTGAGTTTGTGCATGCAGGGGAACAGATGGGCGGCATGTGGTTTCTGCCTTCAAAGGATGACAGATTAGTTGGGGAAATGAAGACTCACTCATTTATTCATCCTATCAACAGATGCGTATTGACACCTACTATGTGTCAGGCTTTGTGAGGCTTGATGTCCCTCTACAACTGCCAGCCCAAATAATTGTCTAGCTGCTTCTTGATTACCTCCACTGATGGTGCACTCACTACCTTTCAGCTGGGTTTTTTTTTTTTTTTTTTTTAATCAGAAAGTTCTCCCTCATGTACAGTGGTGGGAAAAACATTAACTGAAACAGATCTAGATTCAAATCCAAGTTCTGTCACTTACTAGGTGTTGTGCATAAGCAAGCCACTTTACTGATCTGTTAAATGGGAATAATAATACCAGTCACTGTGCAGAAGACAAATGAGGTCAGCCAGAGTCACTGAGGGCTAGGGCAAGACTGTCCCCAAGTGGTCATCAGAGTGATGGTTTGCAATGGATATACCAGCAGGAGGAATTCCAGCTGTGACCTCATATGATGCTCACTTCCAGTCACTTGGGAGCTAAGCAATGGTAGCAATGCCATTTTACAGAGGAGAAGACAGGCTCAGAAAGTGAACTCCCCGAGTGACACGAACAGTGACAAAGCCTGGACTGGATACAGTGCGGTGTTTCTAAAACACAAATCTAACCCTGCCATCCTCCTGCTAAAATCCTTCAACAAACCATTCTTCCAGACCTCAGCCCAAACCAAGGCATTCAAGGTCTTCCTTGAGGTATGCTGCTCCTTGAACCCATCCTCAGCCGTCCTCGCCTTCACCTCCTCCTGCCTCCACCCTGCACCCTACACCAGGCTCACCAGTCCCCAGGCCCTGGCACACGTTGCCAGCTCAGTGCCTGTGCACCTGAGGGTCCTTGTGCATTGGGTACCCTCTCCTCCTTCCTTGCTGATCTATTCCCACCCCCTCTTCAAAACTCTTTCCCAACGCCTCCTGTCTTGGGAAGCCCTCTTCAGCCCCAGCACACACACAGCCCAGCCACTCCCCTGTCATCCCACAGGCAGGTCTGCTTGCTTCTCACACTGCATCCCCAGGACCTAGTGCTGCACCTGGCACAAAATAAAAGCTGACTGCAGATGTGTTGAATAAATAAATGAAAGGGAGAATGAACAAATGAGTGGATGCCATCATTATAGCATTGATTGCACTGAAATGCAATCATTGTTTATGTGTCTGTTGGCTTCACTAGGTGGGGAGCCAGTCAGGGGTTCTGTCTTAGGCACCTTCGTCTCCTCCTAGCCTGGCACAAAGCCTGTGCATAGTAGGGATTCAATAATCCTCGGTCCCTAGAATGACTCAGTCAGTGTGCACATCCCCAGCCAAACTGTCAGTGCTGGAGGGCGGAAACTGCCCTCGTGCCAGTCATCTGCTTTCCCTCGCGCTCACACAGAGAGGCAAAGATTGATCGATTATCAGGAGTCTGGACTCACTTGTGGCCTGCAGACACAAACCCTAGGTATGTGTCTATGCTGGACATACTCTAGGTGTGTGACAATGCTGGACAAGGCAGCTGGCACTCAGAGGCTCACACACCAAACCCAGCAGTCCTCAGGCCCTGGAGTCCAGAGGTTTTTCCCCTGCACAGATCTTGTCCAGCACCTTCTCCCCTGGCCTGAGTCTGGGAGGTTTTCTACCACTAGATGGTGCCAACTGCAAAGGCTGGCTCAGCCGACTGCCCACAGCCCTTCCCTCCTCTGCCCAGGGATGCCATAAGCAGCTCCCCTGTCCAAGGGAGGACTTCTCTGCAGCTTCCCCTCACCAGCTGCATGCCCTGGCACCTCCAGGCACTTAGAAAGGAAGCTTCCTTCTGGGCATCTTTAACTTGGGATGGAGACAGGAGGATAGATAGTGATCCCAGGAGTGGGATACCCACCCGGTTCCAACCCATTCCAGCTCAGCTCAAAGTGTCCTGATCCCCAGCTCTGTTCTGGGCACAGTGGGGTCAGGGAGGACACACAACCACATGAGTGTAAGAGGAGACAGGCTTCTGTGTGCCATGTGACATGTGCCAGGCCCTACCTAGTGCTGCCACATCCACAATGCCCCTTCACCCTTCCAACTGCCCCCAAAGGGAGGTGAGCATGATTGTGCCCATATCACAGATGGGAATGCTGAGGCTCAGAAAGATGAAGATGCTGTTCCAAGGCCACGTGGAAAGAACATAGGTGGGACTGTCTCAGGTTGCATGTTCTTTTGTCGACACGCAAACTTAGTGCCCAGAGGAGAGGTTCCAGTACATGATGCCTTGAATATCAAAGATATCAAAGCCTTTTTAGCCGACAATCCTCCATCCATCCATTTCACCAATCAACACATATGAAGCCCTACTATGTGCCCTGTGCTGTGTTTCAGGCATACAGAGAGATGCAAGGCCCGGGCCCTGCCCTTTCCAAGCTCACATTCCAGTGAGCGAGGCAAGGGCAGGGAAGGCTTCCTGGAGGAGAGGCCATCTTTATTTCCTCTGCCGAGAGCACGTCCTGAGTGTGGTGGCTTTGAGAGATGTTCTGCTAGTGCTCGTGAGGCTCTGAGGCTTCTGGAGTCATGGCCTAACGAGGAAACGTCTCTCCCCAAAGTCAAAAAGAGGGGTGTGTGTGTGTGTGTGTGTGTGTGTGTGTGTTTACTGATTTGGAAATGTAGGGGTTTTCTTGCATCCTGTTGTGTTTTTGAGGAAACATGAACAAGGGCAGGCTAACAAGTGCCTCCTAGGTGAATGCCACCCAGCACTGCCACCCCCAAGAGCTCTCTGTTCCCCACCAGCAAGGCCTTCCAAGGCCACATTGCCCACAGAGCCTTCCTCCCTGCAGGGGGCTGAAGGCAAGATTGTTTTTGGCCATTCTGGTGCCTGTCTGGGCCATAACAGAGAAGTCACCCATATGTCCCCAATGAAGACTGGCACTGTGCAGGCACTCTGTGGGGGCCTGCCCCACCCTGCGCTCACCCCATGGAGTTCACCGGCATTAACCTCCAAACACACACAAATGTCTAATTTCTGAGCCTGCCTAGTGGCTTAAGGCAAAGCCAGGCACGCGCAGTTCAGCGAGCCGGGAGAGTCCGCCCAGCGAAAGGGGCCCCAGGTGAAAAAGATAGGAAGGGCCTCTCAGCCACAGGGAACTGCATCGCAGCGGCCTTGAGGTAGGGAAAGGGTGGATTTGACCAAGTCCTGAAATCAAGCCTATGGGAGATGAAAGCTTCAAGTCGGGTTTTGTCTGTTGACTTGCAAGGGCTTTATTTATTGCATCAATGTTTACTACCTTTATTGTGCGCCAGGCTCAGAGCCTAGTCAGACGAATTCAGAAATTCATCTGAACCACTTTCCTCATCCCTGGTCCTTCAAGGTGCAAGAGTGGACCCCGCTCTCCTGGGCAGAGCAATTACTGCCCTGGTGTTCAGAGAGCTTCCACGCCTCCTTGGGATGCCCAGCACTTTGCGTAGTAAATCCCTCGAGTTGTAGTAAATCACCTCTAATCTTTGCCTCTCCCATAAGCTGTGGGTTCCCCAATCATAGGGACTTTTAACGCTTATCTTCAAATATCCAAAACTTAAGAGAGACTATGAGCTAACTCTGCAAATGTCTGTTGAGTGAATCAAAGAAGCCAGAGGAGGCAAAAGTAAAAGCTGTTGCAATGAGAGTTAGGAGATTAATCTGCGTCTTGGCCTTGCTGTGAACTGTGTCATCCTGGGAGTGTCCATCTGTCTCTTTGGGTCTTGCTTTCCTCCCCTGTAAAGGAGGAAAGAATTTGTCCGAGTAGCTCAGCACTGGAGCCTGGTGTTCAGAGTGGAAAGCAGATCTGTAATCCCACAAAGCAGACTCCTCTGCTTCCAGATGGAGGAAGCAGCCCAGAGCCCAGCCAGCCCCCTGCCCCAGCCCCACAGAAGCCCTGGATTCTCCTCTGCTTACTGCAGAACTCAGCCGTCAAGGGCGAGAAGTGCTGGGCAGGATGCACCACGGCCTGCCCAGGAGTGGGAGGACTGGCTCAGAGCCTGGCTCCAGCCCCCGCTCCTGTGTCCTCAGGCGATTCTCTTCTTCTCATAGGCCCAGGTCTTCTTTGAGATAGAGCAAAGGGCACAGGTGGGATTCAGGGGGGCAACCAGATGGGACGGCAGGTGACTGGGTGCTGGAGATACAGGCAGCTTGAAGCTCCTGCACTCAGACACCCAGGCATCTCCATCAGCCGCTCCTCAGGCCTGGGCAGCTCTTAGAGCCTTGGTTTCCCTTCCCAGCTGGCCTGTTGTTATATTCATCATATTTGCCAAAATAAAGATGAAGCTGTTGGCTGGGGGATGGGAATGGGGATGCTGGGGAGGAGTGCGGGTTGGTAGAGTGGGGTGCGTATGTGTTGGGTGGGGGGTCTCATTGCCCTGACAGCAAAATAAAAGGGCTCCTCCATGCAGGGCTTGTGCTGGCGAAGGAAGCGCAACTGATTCCCCAAGGGCTGGGGCCCATGTAGCTGCCAGGAGCTATAAAGTTGAATACCTGCCGCTGCACCACGCCAGCCCTTTCCGGATACTCAGAGGGGAAAAAAATAATAATAGGTCAGCGGGCCGAAACCGGAGTTAAATAGGAGTCCTCTGACTCAGAGAGGCCTTAGGAACTCTTGGTGAGTGAAGGAACTGGCCCTGCAGGTCGTCACAGAAGAGCCGTGGGATCTGCGCCCTGCGCAGCCACATGACTCACAGCCAGCTTCTACCTGCTCAGGGCCTCGGCTTCCTCCCTGTAAAGTGAGGCCACCGCACTTACCTCGGGGCTGCAGGGACAATCACTCAAGAAAGGAAAGGAGCAGGGGCTGAGGTGGAATTTGGGCACCACCGCTGACCAGCGGAAGGATTCGGGCAATTGGTTTATCTTCGCTGCATGTCGGGCTCCTCTGTTCTATTTGTTTTATTGAGAATAAAGGAGATGTTTGGCTATCAAAAGCGTGATAGAAAAAATAATTTTATGAAAACCTTTTGAACAGCATGAGGACAGGAATGCAATGGCAGGGTCCTTCGGGCGTTGAAATCCCTGCCTCAGCAGCCCCCCTTTCCCTCTGCCCTCCCCCCGCAGGCCCTCTCTCCAGCCCCTACGACCATGGACTTTACCCCAGCTCCACTGGAGGACACCTCCTCACGCCCCCAATTCTGCAAGTGGCCATGTGAGTGCCCGCCATCCCCACCCCGCTGCCCGCTGGGGGTCAGCCTCATCACAGATGGCTGTGAATGCTGTAAGATGTGCGCTCAGCAGCTTGGGGACAACTGCACGGAGGCTGCCATCTGTGACCCCCACCGGGGCCTCTACTGTGACTACAGCGGGGACCGCCCGAGGTACGCAATAGGAGTGTGTGCACGTAAGTGAGTCCCTCCATACCTTCTGACCAGCCCCTTAGCACCCCCAGCTCTGGCCCCAAACCCCTCTCCCTTGGCACCCCCACAGCCTTTCACCTGGCCAGGCTTCTGTTCAGCAGGAGATACACCCCATGATCAGAGGCCAGAGGCTGGGCCCTTCCTGGGAAGGGGAGGGAAGGATGCCTGCACTCCTCTTGCCTCCAGAACTTTGCTTCTTGCTTTATTCTCAGTCCTGGAGGTACATTCATGGCTGTCCCCAGGGAAGAGGGAGACGCCATGAAATACCCAAGCCTGGTTTTGTTCTCTTAGTGGTAGGATCTTTTAACAAATGTCCATGGCCTACTAGGACACACCAGCATACTACAGAACTCCAGATATTTTGGTAATATTATAAATTAAAACAATATGGTTTTAAAAATCCAGTAGCCTTGAAAGAATGAAAATCAGCAGCCTGCAGTCATCCCTTCCCACCAGCTACCTACATTTCTCAGTTACTACCGTCACTTTAATTTTCTAGTTATTTCTTCTGAAATAACTAGAAACTTTTATAGTACTAACTATACTACTATATAGTATATAGTAACTATATACTATATACTGTATACTACTATATAGTATATAGTTACTATATACTATATAGTAGTTACTATATAACTACTGATATACAGGAGTTATATATATAACTACTATATATAGTGTATATATAGTATATATATTATAGTACTATATAACTACTATATATAGCATATATATAGTATATATAACTACTGTATATACTATATAGTATGTATACTATAGTACTATATATACTATATATAGTATATATAACTCTATATATAGTATATATAACTACTATATATAGTATATAGTATATTATATATATACGCTATATATATTATCTTTTTAATGACCTTGAAGAACAGTTTTCACAGGGAGAAATATACTATATATATATACTATATATAGTAGTTAAATATGCTATATATACACTATATATAGTAGTTATATATACTACTATATATAGTTGCTACTATAAAATATATGTCTTCTGCTATATCTTAATTGCCTTGATATATCAATTTTTGGATAATATATTAATATTCTAAGATAGCTGATGATTTAGCTCCTCAATACCACCTGATATACCCCTACCTTCCAAATAGCATTGCCATAATTTTTGGTTATACAATCATCAGTATTTATAATATTATGACTATGTAAATATTGTTCACTGCAGTATGAGATCATGTACTTGTTTGAATTTCCTTCCTTATGATGCTTTTTGTTTTTCCTGGACTTTCTAATAGCCTTTGCTTTTTCTTTATTCTTGGTGTATTCTGATATCCTCCTGCTTGGAGGTGATTGTTGTTGTTGTTGTTGTTGGTTGTTGTTGTTTTCTTTGGTCTTCAAGTGCTCCATCATGGGTATGCTATCCTTTTTTGTTCCAAGACACCTCCTTTATGAAACTTTCTGACCTCCTGCTTCTGTCTGGACTTATATTCCCTTGACTTGTGTAAGCGTAACCCAAAATATATGACTCATCAGATTAAGAGAGGTAACTAGGTATTATGATGCAGCAGCCTAACTTCTGAAAACTTCCACAAAGTCTCATAAACCCAAAAAGTCCCTTCTTCCCTTAGTGCTGAATCAAGCCTTCCTCTTAACTATGACTCCATATACACCCCATCACATAGTCACACACAATGTAGTCTCTCATCCTCAGCTAACCATTGTATTTTTTGAGGTGGATTGTCAATGAGGGTTATGTACATCATTTGCAGTCAGACAATTTTATTTTATCTGAACCTCATGGTTAATTTATGACAGTTTCTTCTCTTTTTTCATTGGTTCATGCTTCAACTTTCACACCAATCCTTGTGTCTTTGGCCTTTGTGAATAACCATCCCACTTCTCCCATCTTTCTAATTTTTTTTATTTTACTGAAACTCATTAGCAGCCACATAAATGGTATGTTCAAAGAGAACTTGCAGCATCACCTGCTCAGAATTATCTGATGTGTTGGTTATAAATGTCATTCCTGAGCCCCGCCCCAGACTTGTTAAATCAGAGTCTCTAGAAGTGGAAATGAGGATCTATTCCTTTAACAAGACTCCCAGGTGGTTCTCATGCATGCTGAAGTTCAAGAATTGCTGCTAATATACTCAGTCATTTGTTTCCTCCCCATAACCCAGGTAGGGAAACGTGGCCTGGACTTCTTACACTAGAACCACCTCTAGTTACATGAGCCTGTCTCATAATTTATTCCCCCTGTGAAAACCGTTCTTCAAGGTCATTAAAAAGATAATTCTGTTCACTGCCATTGCATTAATCTCTAAAGCTGTATTGAGATCTTGTCATCTGCCAGAGGCACCACTCATTTATAGACATTCTGTCATGGATCCAAAGATTGTGTGAACCCAGAAACTGCCTGTCTTGCCTGCCTTCCCCACCAGTGGCCTGGAAAATCCCCTTCCCTGTCCTCCTCACCCCCTATCTCTGCATCTTAGGTCCTGCCTTGACCCAGTACAGCCACTTAACTTCCCAACACCATGGGCTTCTCTGTACTTCCTTTCCTTTTATTTGAAAAAACAAAAACTGTAGGCCAAAGGAGATTGTAGTAGATTTTACACCTACCAATGGTTCCCTGGTCATGAAGTTTTGCAAGCATTGAGATAAATAAAGCTAACCAGGAGCTATAGAAATTCTCAGAGGCTTCAAATGTTCATGTCCATTTTCAAATTCCAAAAGAAAGCTATCATAAGCTTCATAATAAATTTTTTAAACATATTTAATACTAAATTTTTTCATTCAGATAGTTTCTTACCCACCCATTACACTACACACACACACATACACACACACAGTTACATATATACACATCACATGCATATATGTGCCCATATGTGCACACACACACAACTCACTAGTGCTCTATTGAACATGTTCCCAGAAGTGCTACCA
This sequence comes from Hylobates moloch, assembly GCF_009828535.3. NCBI lineage: Eukaryota > Metazoa > Chordata > Mammalia > Primates > Hylobatidae > Hylobates > Hylobates moloch. The sequence goes on from NW_026652284.1 coordinate 113,576,139, forward strand.
TAGTGTCTGAATTCACGAGACCCTAATGCAGGAAAGAAGAGAGCGTGGGGTCTGCAAAAGAATACACCTCTGGGCCAGAGGGTAAACAGAACAAAGGGTTCCTCTAAGAAACAATCTTTCCACAAATGGTCAGCTAAGCCAATGGACATTTCCTAGGACAGGCTAAATCTGTCCTTGAAGATTTGCATGTAATTAGACCAGAACAAGGCAGGTAATAAAAATGAGCAATTGCAACCCTGGCTTATATAACTCAAACAGAGTATGATGGGGTCAATGGCAATCTGGTGTGTGCAAGCCCTGGCTTTCAGAGATCACCCAACTGGGCCCAGCCACTGTGGCCAAGCAGAAAAAAGCTAGGTCTTGTTCAGCATGCTTAGTTTTCAAGAGAATCTAGGTATATAGATTTATGTATGATTTGTAAACATTGGCAATGCATTCAAAAATATTTTTAAAACCACTCTGTGGGCCAAACTAAATACATCTGTGGGCAGAGGGTGACCTCTGAGTTACATCGTTTGGCTATTTCAGTTGCACAAACACTACTCTACGTTTAAATGAAGCTGGGTCAGGCCTGAGGGCAGTGTGGTTTGGTGGGAGGATTATGATATTTACAGGCTGACACACTTGGGTTTTAGATCCTGGCTCTGCCACTTGCTAGCTACGTGACCATGTGCACATCACTTAAGGAACTTGATAAAGCCAACCTCACGTGGTTGTTGCAGAATAAATAAGGAAATGCCAAAAAAAAAAAGTGATTGGCTGCTCTTGGCTTGGCTTGCAAGGAAAGTTACCTCAGTCTTATTCACGGCCACCTTTAGAGGAGGGAGCAGGTCTAGCTCCTGGCCTAGATCCCCCATAGTGAAGAGTGAGGGAGTAGTAAACTCATGCATGCTCTTTGGACCTAGGCAACCGAGCTGGAATCCCAGCATCATCACTCACTAGTACTATGATTTTAGGTAAACTACTTAGCCTTTTAAGTCTCAGTTTCTTCTTCAAGGAAAATGTGACAAAGAACGTTTATATCTCTGGGTGGTTGGAATGTCAAGTGCCTGCTACATGGCAGGAGCTGAATAAAGAGTAGAGCTCACCCCAGCTCCCATCCACCCATCCCTCCATTGATTCTTCACACAACAAACATAGGTAAGGCCGCAAACACAAACAGAGCTACAACAAGGCGTGGCCCACTGTCCCTGCTGACAGCATGAGCTGAGGGTCCATGGGAGGTGTGGGAAGGGAGGGAAGGCCCCGAGGGCAGAGCAAGTTGACTTGAATTCCTGAAAGTGCTTCAGTAACAGGAAAGCTAACTCGATCACACCTGCACTTGCAGATCTGAGATTAGACAGGAGGTGGTGAAGGAAACCCAGCTGGCTTCACCATCTCGCCTTTGATTAGTTAGAAAGTGAATGAGTCAGCTGACGGGACCATCTGCAGCCATCATGCATCCCACTAGCCTGTGGTGGGCAGGCTGGTCAGAGCCAGTAGCAGCATCTCGCTTCCCCATCCAAAGCTCCAATGAGAGAGACTGGAGTGCCTTCTAGATGCAATGGTTTCCTTTTTTTTTTTGAGACGGAGTCTCGCTCTGTCGCCCAGGCTGGAGTGCAGTGGCGTGATCTTGGCTCACTGCAAGCTCCGCCTCCTGGGTTCATGCCATTCTCCTGCCTCAGCCTCTCCGAGTAGCTGAGACTACAGGCGCCCACCACCATGCCCGGCTAATTTTTTTTTTTTTTTTTGTATTTTTAGTAGAGATGGGGTTTCACCGTGGTCTCGATCTCCTGACCTCGTGATCCACCCACCTCGGCCTCGTGAAGTGCTGGGATTACAAGCGTGAGCCACCGCACCTGGCCAATGCAATGGTTTTCAACCTTAGCTGCAAACAGGATTCACCTGGGGAACTTTAAAAATATGGAGATCAACAAAAGAAGCATACTGACACCCAGGTCCACCCCCATATTCTGAGGCCTGGCATGAGGATCACAATTTTTAAAGCTCCCCAGGTTCCCCTGGGGTTCCCTGTGCAGCTGGTGGGGAGAGCCACTGTGCTGGGGACTCCGGGCATCTAGCACTGACCTCTCCCTCCAAAGTCTCCACATGCAGGGGCAGAGTCCCGGGCTTAGCCCACTCCCTTCTCCACACACACACACACACACACACACACTCTCTCACACACACACATACACACACACACACACACACACACACACACACACACACACTCTTCCCGGAGAGACAGCATGCAGGCAGAGGCAGGGTGACTCAGAATGCAAAGATGAGTGATTCACCCAGCGCTTCCTCTGCTTTTTTTGCCTTCCTCTGTCCCCTCCTTCACTGGTGTCTGGTGGCAGGAAATGGGCTGTGGAGTCAGGTCTCCTGGGTTTGAGTCCCAGCTGTATCATTCACCAGTTTCGTGACCTTGAACAAATGAATCATTTAACCTCTCTGAGAGATGTCCTGTCCATCAAAGGAGAAAAATAAAACTGTCTTCATGAAGTCATTGGGAGAACTGAATGAGATAATGTATCAGATGGTGCCGGGCACTAGATCAGAGGGTCAGTTGATGTTAGCATCTTTCCTTTCTGCACCTCCTGCACGGATAACTGCACCCCAAGAAAAACAGTAGCCACAGCAAGGTTCACACAAACCGGGACTCTGCTTCCTGCTGTGCTCACCTTGGACACAACATGTCTTCACCTTGCTGAGACTTTGTTTTGCTGTATATAAAGACAAAGATGATAATGTGATAGTGTTTCTGTATAGAATAAAATAAGTAATGCATTGCGCAATACAGAGGAGACCCAGTATCCAATAACAGAGACAGTACTTCGAAAACCTTCATGCCTACTACACATTAGGATTATTACTATTATTAATAGCCACCTTCGGGCAAACCCTGAAGGACAGAACTGTTGGCCCACTGCAGATTCCAAACTGCTCCTCCTTGGGTGGCCACTCATCATGTCCGGGGCTCTCTACCTGCATTTCCAGAAGCTGTCCTCCAGAGACAGCATGGTGTCAGGGATGACATCTGGCCTAGAAGTCCCCAACTCTCCCTGGAACTCCATACTGGCATAACTAACTCCACATGGCCACTTGGTTGTCAACCATGCGTCTCGCTTGAGGACACTTGAGTCCACCCAACCCAAACCCTGCTTGTCCAAGGAGGACAGAGCATCTTCCTCCTTCTCGACTCCTCTCTTCTCCCCCACACAGTCCCTCTGTCAGTAAGTCCTGGCAGCTCTCCTTCCAAATCTGTCTGGAAGCTGAGCTCTTCTCTTTCTGGCTTCAGACCGCTCCCTGCCACCTGGGCCTCAGGGTGGCCCCCCCATGCTACCTTTGCCCTCTGATCTGTCCTCAACTCAGCACCAAGAGTGCTCTTGCAAAGCGCACTTTTTATCATTCATTCAGCAGTTGCTTACTGAGCACCTACTATGTGCTAGTCTCTAACAGCTTTGCACTTCCTCTGACCTCCTCTCCTTCCCTTTTCCTTCTTGTCTCCCCTCCTCAGACCTCTCCCACAGCCCAGGCTTGCTCCCACCCCTGGTCTTTTTACTTAAGTGGGCCCCTCCCTATGTGGAAAGCTCCTCCCCCAGCCCCTGGGTGGGCTTCCTTCCTCACCCCCTTCAGGCTTTGCTGAGCATCGTCACCCAGTGAGGCCTTCCCCATCCACCCGATTTAGCCCTATTCCCGTTTGCGCTGAGAATACTCACCAGCAGCACTAGAGGCTGCAGCATTTACCCCAAAACAATTTTGCCACAAATATTTCACTTTTATTATTCTATTCACATCATTCTAGAATACCAACTTTGAAAAACAAAAGATATCATTCTATTTACAGCATTATGTCTTTTTAGTAGTGGTATTTCCATTTACAAAATATAGTAATTCTCGATCACTGAAAATGTCAAATCCTAGAAAACCCAGCATTCCTATGCGTAATTGTTCTTCAACAGTTGGCTGGGATTCACTTGATGAATCTGATTTTTCTGAAATAGATTATTCTGATGATTCAGACAATTCTGATGTTAGTTCTGTTTAGAAAGAACTCCAAGAAACAGTTTTTATATTTTATTTTTACATAGAAAATCAGTCAGATTTGCTTCAACCTCAAAAAGCATGTTTATGTAAAATTAAATGAGCTCTGGCAGCTAGCTGAAGTTTTTTTTCTAAACAGGGAAAGGGTTATTAATAAATTTGCAACTGTCTCCCCCCCTCCCAACTTCCCCTCCCTGCTCCACTTTTCTCCCAGACACTTGTAACTGCCAACATTCCATATGACCTTTCCACAGCATAAGCTCTTTGAGGGCATGTCTTTTGTCTGTTTTGTCCACTGTTGAGTCCCCAGCACCTAGAAGGCTCCATGAATGTGTACGGAATGAATGGAACACGTGTTTCGAAGTGTTCTGGCTTTTTTTACAAGTCGGTCACCTTCAGAACCATGAGCCCTAACGGCAGGTCTTTGTCAGTACCAGGCTTTGTGCCTGGTGCTGGGGACCCTGCAGGGAGCAAGCCAGCCAAGTCCCTCGGGATGCTGCATCCTTCCACTCCCCGAGTGCTGGCTGAAGCTATAAAGGAACTCCTGCACTCCCTTTGCTGAAGTCCCACCAAACACTCAGCCCTGCCCTGTGCGCTCTCACACCTCCCTGCCTTTGCCTTTGTGCCTCTGTTCCTCCTCCATGCTGGGAGCGATCCTGGGATTGGGGCGTGGTCCACATGGAGCCCCTATAAAGGCAGCTGGGCCAGCCAGGGGCACCAAGGCCACTGGGCCTGACCCGCCGCCTGTGTTTGCAGAGGTGGTCGGTGTGGGCTGCGTCCTGGACGGGGTGCGCTACAACAACGGCCAGTCCTTCCAGCCTAACTGCAAGTACAACTGCACGTGCATCGACGGCGCGGTGGGCTGCACACCACTGTGCCTCCGAGTGCGCCCCCCGCTTCTCTGGTGCCCCCACCCGCGGCGCGTGAGCATACCCGGCCACTGCTGTGAGCAGTGGGTATGTGAGGACGACGCCAAGAGGCCACGCAAGACTGCACCCCGTGACACAGGAGTCTTCGGTGGGTGTGAGCCCCAGTGGGCTGGGGGTGGGACCCTACAAATGGGTTGTGGACCCTCCTGGAGCTCTGACCACCATAAAATGACTCATTCCCCAGTCCACTACCTACTAGCTTTGTGACCTTGAGAAAGTCATACCTCCCCTGAGACCCTATTTCCCCATGTGTAAAACAGAAATAATCCCATCTGTCTAGTCTGTCCTGTGGGATCCTCCCAGCATAAAATGAGCAGTGCTTTGTAAAGAACAAAGCCCTAAAAGTGCAATCCATTATTATCCTCCTAAAGAGTTAGGGATGGGTGGTGGAAAAAGGGTAGGTATGTGGGTACCTGAGGAGAGGAGGTATGAGCAAGAGGAGATGGGTCTAGTAGAAGCTTCATGATGACTTGGGGCTTCCCCCTTGCTATGAAGATGGGTAGGCAGGTGAGATTTCAGCCAGGTAACCCAGATAACGGGAAGCCCTGGAAAACGATGGTGGGGACAGGCCCAATTGTTTCACTGCTGCTTACTGGAATCTAGCCCAGTGCCATACACTTAGCAGGTATCCAATTAATGTTTGTCATACTGGTGGGTGGGTAGATGGATGGATGAATAGACAGATAAATAAATGGATGAATAGATAGATGGGTGGATGGATGGATGGATGGATGGATTGGTGAAGAGATGGATGGATAAATAGATGAATGAATAAATGGATGAGTGGATGGATAGGTGATGGATGAGTAGGTGGATGATGGATGGATGGATGGATGGATGATGAATGAATGGGTGGATTAATAGATGGATGGATAAATAGATGTATGTATGAATAGATGGGTGGATTGATGAGTGGATAGATAAATTGATGGATAGGTGTATAAATAGATAGATGGGTGGGTAGATGAGTGGATAGATGAATAGATAGATGAATGTATGTATAGATGGATGGATGGATGGATGGATGGATGGATGGATGGATGGATATATGTATAAATAACTAGATGAGTGGACGGATGGATGAATGGATGGATGGATGAATTGATAAATGGACAGATGGATGAATAGATAGATGGATGTATAAAAAATTGGATGATTGGATGGATAGATGATGTACAAACAGGTGAATGATGGATGGATCAATTAATGGATGGATGGAGGATGGATGGATGGATGGATGGATGGATGGATGGATGGATGGATAGATGTATAAATAAGTAGACGAGGGGACAGATGGATGGGTGGATGGATGGATGAATTGAATGGATGGATGGATGAATAGGTAGATAGATATATAAATAAATGGATGATTGGATGGATAGATGGTGGACAAATAGGTGAATGATGGATGGATCAATTAATGGATGGATGGAAGATGGATGGATGGATGGATGGATGGATGAATGGGTGGGTTGATAGATGGATGGGCTAATGAGGATCTGAACTAGGGCAGTGGGAGTAGAGGCAGTGAAGAAGCAACAGACACAAGAGGCATTGCTTGAGTAAGACTGAAGGTCTTAATGTCAATCTAATGCATGGGGTGAAGAAGAAAGAGGGACAGAGGCTAACTCCCAGGGCTTGCCATTGCCTAGGATCAAATACAAGAGAATGAGCACATTTGGGCCAAGGGAGATCTACTTTGTTTAAAACAGACTGAGTTTAAGGCAGAGTGCCCTGCCCACAGGATCTTTTGAGGAGCTTCCAGTTTATCTTTATGGGGAGGAAGGAGACGAAATAGGACAGCTCTGAAGTCATCTGCTTGGAGCTGCTGGTGGTGATGGCTGGGATGGCCTCAGGGTAACATCCACAGTGAGACAGAGGGGGGCCTGAGGCAGAGATCTGGGAATGCTGACATGTGAAGGGTGAGCAGCATAAGAGGAGGCATGGGGAAACAGAGAGGAGGGTTGGGATGTATGAAGAAAACCAGGAGCATCTGATGCCATGGCAGGCAGCAGATGAGGACATTTCTAGAGGAAAGTGCTTACGAGGCAAGCAGTAGAGAGCAGTGGGAAAATGGCAATAGAGTGGGGAGTTCTAGAAGTATTGGTAGTTTTTTAAAAAAAATTATATATGCTGAAGATTGCTCAGGGATGGTGTGGGGCAGGATTTCTCAAGCTCGGCACTGTCAACATCTTGGATGAAAGAATTCTTTGTGGTGGGGTTGTCATGTGCATTGGAGGATGTTTAGTAGCAATCTAATGCATGGCTACTAAATCCCAGCAATCTAATCCCTGGCCTCTACCCACTAGATGCCAGAAACACCTTCTCCCTCAGAGATATGACAACCAAAATCACCTCCAGACATTGCCAAATGCACCCTAGGAGACACAATTGCTAGGTGGAGAAGCAGTCCAGTGAGGATAGGAGGAGGCGTCGAGGAAGGCTTTGTCCCCAGCAGCCCCAGGGCAGCAAGGCAGCTGTCCCACCACCACCTCCCCAGCAGGGCCACACGAGGGTCACGGGGGGAGCAGGGAGGCAGAAGCTGTCTGCCATTGTGTGTGTGGCCCAGTGACCCCATTCTGACCGAGCACAAGCGGAGCCCCTGCCTAGCCGAGGTGACCCAAAAACCAAAGCCTCTTTATCCTCCTGGGCAATTCCCTCCCCACCTCCTCCCAAGAGCAGCTCCAGCTCCTGTCAGCCCTGCCCCTCCTGTCCTTGGATGTCTCCCGTTTCAAGTCTCTCCCTCTCTCACTCAGTGATTCCTGCATTCATTCATCAATGTTCCCTGCACACCTATAAGCTTAGAGGAACTGACTTACCTTTCCTCTTTCTCCTTCTAATCCTAAGTAGATTTCTCTTCTTTTCTGTGTTTATCTTTTCCTGTCTTTTTCCCTCCCCTCATTCTTTTTATTACCTTTATTACCTTCCCCCTGTTTCTTTCTCTCTCTCTCACACACACACACAAACACACACTCTTTTTCTCTGTCCTCCTCTCCTTCTTTCTCTCTCTTTTGTCTGAGCTTCTATCTGTCTTTCCATCCCTTCCCTCTCTGCCTGTTCCCTCCTCTCCTCATGCACATGTGCGTTTGGATGGGACAGGCCTCCTCTCCACTGCATCTTGTACCATCTTTCTGTAGGCAGTTCTGTCTTAACAGCTTTTAGCCTGCTTTGGTCTTGAGCTCCCTACCATTTTCCATTTTTCAGATAGTTAGAGAGCACCTACTATCTTCTAGATGCAGGAGATACATGCATCAATAGGACCATCCAAGAGTGGGTAGTTGAGTTGGCTGACAGTCAAATGACCACACAGACTCACATTAACTAAGGGCTTTAGCTTACTAAAGGCTGGGAACAGCTTGGGTGCTTTCGTAGGCATGAAGTCATCTTTTCTATCATGGCACTGGAAAGAGATGCTGTAGCCAACCCTATCTGCAGGTGGGGATTCTGAGGCAAGGAGGTGTGAGCTAGCTTATTGGAAGTTACATAGCCAGCAAGTAACAGTGCTGCCAGTTGAACCCTGGTGATTTGACTCTGAAGCCTGTATGTCCTCTTTTTTCTTTCTTTCTTTTTTTTTTTTTTCTTTTTTGAGACACAGTCTCGCTTTTTAGACCAGGCTGGAGTGCAGGGGCGCAATCTCGGCTCACTGCAACCTCTGCCTCCCAGATCAAGCAATTCTTGTGACTGAACCTCCTGAGTAGCTGGGATTACAGCACACGCTACCACGCCCGGCTAATTTGTGTATTTTTTAGTAGAGATGGGGTTCCAACATGTTGGCCAGGCTAGTCTCAAGCTCCTGACCTCAAGTGATCCACCTGCTTTGGCCTCCCAAAGAAGCCTGTATGCCCTCTTACCCAGTATGCCCTCGGCATCACTGAGACAAAATGTTAGGTGCTGGGATATAGCCACTTGCCTTTGAACTTCCCTCAAATAAACTTTCTCTCTGCAGAGGCAGGAGAATGTCTTTTAAAACTCTTATTCCCGGTCAGGCGCGGTGGCTCATGCCTGTAATCCCAACACTTTGGAAGGCTGAGGTGGGTGGATCACCTGAGGTCAGGAGTTTGAGACCAGCCTAACCAACATGGTGAAACCTCATCTCTACTAAAAATACAAAATTAGCCAGGCATGGTGGCCCATGCCTGCAATCTCAGCTACTTGGGAGGCTGAGGCAGGAGAATAGCTTAAAACCCAGGAGGTGGAGGTTGCAGTGAGCCGAGATTGCGCCATTGCACTCCAGCCTGGGCAACAAGAGTGAAATTCTGTCTCATTCTTTCCAGTACCTAGCAAGTTGATCATACAGTAAAATCTAGCCTATGTTGTTTGCCACCCCAGGGCAGGTTTTATTGGGTGGGTTATCTAAGATCACACAGCTTGTAGGTGGTAGAGCAGAATTTGAACTTGGGTCCACCTGTCTCTAAAGATGGGTTTCCTCCCATGCTTCCACACTGCCTCTCTTGATCAGAAACATACAAGGAGCTCAGAACATGTCCTCTACTCCCTGGGTACCTTTGCTGGTTAGAAGCCAACTTGCTGTCCTGTGGGGAGGGATAGCCAATTTCTCTCTGTTCCCCAGAGTTCTGGGGGAACCCCAGACCTTAGTGTGGTAAAGGTGAGGATTGGGTGCTGGTGGGAGCTGTAGACTCATGCAGATTCTGGTCCCCATACACAGATGCTGTGGGTGAGGTGGAGCCGTGGCACAGGAACTGCATAGCTTACACAAGCCCCTGGAGCCCTTGTTCCACCAGCTGCGGCCTGGGGGTCTCCACGCGAATCTCCAATGTTAACGCCCAGTGCTGGCCTGAGCAAGAGAGCCGCCTCTGCAACCTGCGGCCATGCGATGTGGACATCCGTACACTCATTAAGGTGGGTCCAGAGCAGGGGTGGACGTCTAGACTTCACAAGCAGAAAAACCTGGGTTTGAGCCTGGCTCCTGAACTTCCTCGTTGGGAGCATTTGTAAAGTGGGAATAGTTAAGATCACCTGGTAGGTCTGGTGTGGCAGGTATTTCAGATAATGTGGGTCACCAGATTGGTGCATTGTGAATTTCAGTCAATGGAAGCTTTGGTAGGTATCATATTATTAGAATCAGGATCACTCCAGAGAAACCTCAGGGACCCTCAAGAGTGATCTTCTATAATGATTCTGAGGGATTCTTACCAATTTCCATCCTCCCTTCACTCCTGTGCCAGCCCACTCACACACAGCAGCCACACTGGTGATATAGAGAGCACTAAATAAGGCTCAGGACCCCCAGAGTCAAATGTCTACTTGCATTAATTGCATGTGACTGTGGCCAATCTCTGCTCATCACTGAGCCCCCATTCCCTCATCATTAAGATATTGGGGTTGATCTCTGAAATCCCTTTCAGCCTTAAGAGTCCAAGATAATTAAAATAAAGCATCAAAGAAAATTGGGCCACATTAGTTTAGCCCCAGTCTCAGAGTTAAAAGTGGATCTGATTTATCTAATTCAAGTCCCCCTCACTCATGCCTTAGAAGTGGTCAGCCTTTTGTCACATGAAAAACAAAGCAAACAAAACAAAAAATTCAACGGTTATTCCATTTTTGAAATGCTGATGGTTTCTTAGGGATGTTGAGGACAGGGTTGCCTCCAGTGTAGAAAAGACAGCACAGCTTCCTGTGATCCTCTTCAGACATCCAACATCACTCCCCATCCCCTAGACATCTTCTCCAGTCATCTATATATTGATCAACTGGATCCATTTTTCTTCTTCCTTCTCCTTCTTCTCCTCTTCTTTCTTCTTCTTCCTCTCTGATTATTTTTCCCTGTAATACTAGCTTTTGTATTTTCTGCGCTTGGTATACAGTAAGCATTCCATAGACGTCTCTTAACTGAAAACGTACATGGAAAAGGTACCAGCTGCAGAAGAATGACAGCAAAGGTCCTAAGCTGAGTGAGATGGCTCTACCATTACTGGACCATGTAATGCCAGTCCAAGCCAATTTTGATTTCCAACCAATTTTTTTTCCAGAATTATGTGCCCTCAGAGGGTTTCCCAAATTGGGCAAGCTTCGTGCCACCATACAGCCTAGATCTAGCATACTGTTTACCCAGTAGACCCTAAGAACCCTCAATCCAATGGGTTTAGTAAGTGCCTACTCTGTACTAGGCATGGAATTATACCACAGAGACACAGAAAGAACAGCAAATCTCAAGTGGCCCATAGCCCAGTGGAAGGTAGCGTTACCTTTAAATAATGTCAATCCATTTGAATACGTTGAATATTAAAGGTATGTGTGAAAGGCCACGAGAGGCAAAGGCAGGCAGGGAGGCTAGGACAAAGCGTGTCCCCTGAGTGTGGAGTCCCGATGCCAGTTCTGCCACTAGCTAGCCAGGGGAACTTGCTTGGATGAAGGAGCCACATAGGCTCCCCATGTTGGTGAAACCATGATGAATGACTGGCCATAGACAAGACAAAAATGCAAGACAAAAGAGAAACTGCAGGCTACGAGATACAACCCAAACAAAACATTTTCCTCTGTGGTCCTCCATTTATCCCTGTGTGGTACGCTGGATCTCACTGTGTTTGCTGTTGTCCCTCCTTGCTTGAGGATGCTGTGAAGCTGAAAGTAAGGTGGAATGCTCCCACATAGTGAGAAGGGAAAAACTGGGGGCTCAGGGGAAGAAGGTGGTTGTCCATTCTCTGAGCACCCCCACTGAAAGCTCCTTTCCCTTCCTTCAGGCAGGGAAGAAGTGTCTGGCTGTGTACCAGCCAGAGGCATCTATGAACTTCACCCTTGCGGGCTGCGTCAGCACACGCTCCTATCAACCCAAGTACTGTGGAGTTTGCATGGACAACAGGTGCTGCATCCCCTACAAGTCCAAGACCATCAACGTGTCCTTCCAGTGTCCTGATGGGCTTGGCTTCTCCCGCCAGGTCCTATGGATTAATGCCTGCTTCTGTAACCTGAGCTGTAGGAATCCCAATGACATCTTTGCTGACTTGGAATCCTACCCTGACTTCTCAGAAATTTCCAATTAGGCAGGCACAAATCTTGGGTCTTGGGGACTGACCCAATGCCTGCGAAGCAGTCAACCCTTATGGCCAATAACTTTTCACCAACGAGCCTTATTGTGTCAATTCCCGCTCACTCCTTGTTACACTGATCTGGACCCTTGACCTCCTTTTCTGCCTCTAACCACCCAAATGACCCATGATGGTGCTGCTCAGGCCCATACTATGAGTTTTCTCCTTGACATCATTCAGCATCTACTCTAAAGAAAAATGCCTGTCTCTAGCTGTTCTGGACTACACCCAAGCCTGATCCAGCCTTTCCAAGTCACTAGAAGTCCTGCAGGATCTTGCCTAAATTCCAAGAAATGGAATCAGGTAGACTTCTAATATCACTGATTTCTCCTTTTGATGCCAAACCACAAGACTCTTTGGGTCCACTCAGATGGATAGATGGAATTTGGAAAAATAGAATAATCTATAATTTGGAGCCTGCCAAGAGGTACTGTAATGGGTAATTCTGATGTCAGCACACCAAAACTTTCCTGATTCCAATTATGTGTGCACCCCAAGGTCATCAAACATTTGCCAAGTGAGGTGAATAGTTGCTTGATTTTGATTTTTAATGGAAAGTTGTATCCATTAACCTGGGCATTGTTGAAGTTAAGTTTCTCTTCACCCCTACACTGTGAAGGGTACAGATTAGGTTTATCCCAGTCAGAAATAAAATTTGATAAACATTCTTATTGATGGGAAAAGCCCCCAGTTAGTACTCCAGAGACAGGGCAAGGTCAGCCCATTTCAGAAGGACCAATTGACTCTCACACCGAATCAGCTGCTGACTGGCAGGGCTTTGGGCAGTTGGCCAGGCTCTTCCTTGAATCTTCTCCTTTGTCCTGCTTGGGGCTCATAGGAATTGGTAAGGCCTCTGGACTGGCCTGTCTGGCCCCTGAGAGTGGTGCCCTGGAACATTCCTCTACTTTTACAGAGACTTGAGAGACCCAACTGCAGACCACGCCAGACCCACTGAAATGACCAAGACAGGTTCAGGTAGGGGTGTGGGTCAAACCAAGAAGTGGGTCCGCTTGGTAGCAGCCTGGGGTGACCTCTAGAGCTGGAGGCTGTGGGAATCCAAGAGCCCCCATGCTCAGGACACATCTATTGCAGAGACTCATTTCACAGCCTTTGGTTCTGCTGACCAAATGGCCAGTTTTCCGGTAGGAAGATAGAGGTTTACCAGTTGTTTAGAAACAGAAATAGACTTAACAGGGGTTTAAAGCTGAAGAGGTTGAAGCTAAAAGGAAAAGGTTATTGTTAACGAATATCAGGCTATTATTTATTGTATTAGTAAAATATAATATTTACTGTTAGAATTCTTTTATTTAGGGCCTTTTCTGTGCCAGACATTGCTCTCAGTGCTTTGCATATATTAGCTCACTGAATCTTCACGACAATGTTGAGAAGTTCCCTTTATTATTTCTGTTCTTACAAATGTGAAACGGAAGCTCATAGAGGTGAGAAAACTCGACCAGAGTCACCCAGTTGGTGAGTGGAAAAGTTAGGATTCAGATCGAAATTGGACTGTCTTTATAACCCATATTTTCCCCCTGTTTTTAGAGCTTCCAAATGTGTCAGAATAGGAAAACATATTGCAATAAGTGGCTTGATTTTTCAATGTCATTTTTCCCACTTATAGTCCTTCTAGCTCCTTTTCAAAAGACAAGATTTTCTGATTTTCTGATAATTTAGGTGCTTAAGCATCCAAAATACATGGGACACACAAAAACCCAGGAATCCCCTGTAGCTTATCCCCTCTTTCCCATCAGAACCAGCTCTCATCACACATTTAAAAGATGATTCTGTTTACCCAATGCTGCATATTGAATGTTTTGTAGTTATTCACAGGGAATTCTTGCAGTGTGCAGACAGATTCCTAAACAGGAAAAGGACTGGGAATATATCCTCCTTACTGTGACCTCCCCAAAACCTAGTCCAGTGCAAGGCATACAGTGGTGCTCATTAAATACTTGATGAATACAGGAAGCTGTGCATGTGTTCCTACTTTTATTCAAAGCTCTCCCAAAGCTACATGAAAATAGGATTTTAACAGTCAAAATTTTATATTAAGTGCCTTAGCAAAAGAGACATTTAATATTTTAAAGAAATACATATGTATGCATACATATATTTGCGTATGCATATGCAAGAATTCTTGTATAAAGAGAATTCACTCCATGAATGATCTCTTCTGTAAGTCAGTGTGAATCATGTTAGATTTTCTGAGAGTGAAAACACCTGCCATCTACAAATTACAAGGCTGGATAACAGCTCACTCCATTTGAAATTCAGTGGAAACCCAAGAGCTAGGTTCTTACTGAATTTGCATCTCAATTTGGGAAACTGAACTTAGCATTCAAAGATCATAGGAAGTCTGGTTGGAGAAACTAGGGATTATTCTGGCAATGGGTGGAAGAAGGTGATCAGAATAACCCGGTCGCCACTGGTTTTGAGAAATGGAAATATCTTATGCAGACCCCAGAGGGCAAGTCTCAGACATGGGTTGAAGCCATGGAGAAGGAAATTTGGATCCAATGTAATGAAGCTCTTTCTAACAGTCAAAATTTCCCTGCAATGGTGTGGCCCGATTCAATAAAAATTAAGAAGAATAAATATAATGGAAAAAAATCTTCCTTGATTGTTTACTTGGTGCCAAGCACTATGCTAAGTTGTTCATTATCTTATTTAATTGTTACAGCAATTTTGAGTATGCATCTCTTCACCATTTTATAAATGGAAAATCTGAGACTCAGATTTTCTGAGAAGTCAGCCCCCAAAAAGTTAGAGCCCAAACACCAGCTTATTCTACCAGCCCCTTCTCTTGCGGAGGCCTCTAGAAAAGATCTGAATGACTCCCATTGGAGAATCACATCTACAAGGGGCTTCAAATAGACCAAATAGATCATCACCTCTGTGGTCCCTTGTTAACTACATGATCTGAGACAAAGGAAAGGTACCTTAAGGGTTAGTTAACCTTTGCTGAGGAAATTTACATTCATACTTAGAGTGAATTACTCAGGTGTGCTTAGGTGTGCAAAAGGGAGGGAGACCTGAATTCACCAAGTTAAATCTTGCTAAACCTTATTATAAGCACTTGAGCGCTTAGCATACACCAAGCCTTGTGGAAGGTGCTTTCCTGCCATATCTCAGTTAATCCTCACAGCAAACCTACAGAATATGGCATTATCATCTGAGTCTCACAGAAGTTTAATCGTTTACTTAAGATCTTACCAGCTAGTGAACAGCAGACCAAGACTGGAAACCCAGGATAGTCTGATACCTGAGCCATCTCTTCCTGTGCTACACCTAGTTATTCTGTCCCCCAAATCAAAAGGCATGACCTTTATAAGAGGCGCTTTACTGACAATAGCTGTAATTTTAACTTTGAAAATGATTCAGAATTATCAAAGACAGTAGATTCAAATGATATGATTGTCTATAATCTTGCTAGCCTTGTACTGTGTGTCCATAGCAATTACAGGGAAGTAATCTAGCTCCTGACTATTACGTTGAACTATGTCACTGCTTTTTACAAACTTGTCTTGATGCAAAGCAGCCACAATGATAACCTTGCATATCTGGGAATCACAACGGTCAACTATGTATCTCTGTGTGTGTATATATGTGTATGTATATATCTATTTTCAAACTGTGATTTAATATTTAAATATTCCTACTGCCATTTTTGTGACTGAAAAACTACACATGAGGAAACATCTTAGAATTTTCCAATAGAGGAAAAATAACACTTGGGCAATCTGTCATGTTTCACAACAGTCGTCATTTTTCTCATGGTTTGTGTAGCGTGGAAAGTGTTTGCTCAATGTGAAGGGTTTTCATTGCTCAATTTCTCTGTGTAAGGCTTTTCCTTAAGGTAATAAACCATCAGCAAAGTCACGTACTGGATTTGGTGGCTTTTCTTGTACAGGCAGTTGTTATGAGACGATGATGGAGCATTCAGCATGGGTTCAATAAATGTGCAGATGGTGGAAACGAGGTCCCAGATACTTTATATGCTGAAATTAAAATGGCTAAAAAAGTTTGGAAATGGGCTTAGAAACACAAATTTTAGAACTCAGAGAAGACAAGGGCTGCCGATGTGTCCAGGCTTGAAGACACCTCATGTAAATATAAAATGAAATTTTTGGCATTCATTCATTCACTCACTCACAGATTCAGTGTCTTTCCACATCCCCAATGAGACTGAGTGCCGTGAGGTCAGGGACTGTAACTGCGTCCTCTGAGCCTAGCTCAGAAGCAGGCGCATGTCAAGAATTGAGTAAGCAAGGACTGGATGGATGGACAGAGCATCTATTGCCAGCTGCCTTAGGAACAAAGAGGAGGAAAAAGAAGCGTAAGGGAGGGTACGGATGCAATGGAAACAGTCCTGACTCTGGGCCTCAAGTGGATCCTGATATACCTTTCTCCTTACTAGGCCCATCTGAGCCTCAGTTTCTCCAGCTGTGAGATGTAGAAAATGACAGTACCTGCCCCTCAGTGGGATGCGTATTGCACACAAAATTTTAAAATAGAGCTTAGAATACTAAGCACTTAATAAACTTAAAACATTAAGCACTTACTAAATACATCTATTATTAGCTGAGTTTCTTCATAAACTGGGGGTAATCAGCAAGGCTGCAGTAAGAATTAATGTCAATGTGTGTGTTGGTATATTTAATTTATTTAGCCCTTATTTAAAATAGCAAATGTAAAGAAAACATCTGTACTCAGTTATAGTGTCACTATCTATGCTCAGTTGAATGCTCTTTCACCTCAACCACAAACTGCTTAGCTCCTTAATTTTTTGCTTTTTATGTTTTCATTTTATGCTGTAACTTGATTTGAAACCCGGCTTCTCTAAAGCAGGAAGGGTGTGTTATACTTTTCTGTGTCTCCCAAGCCCAACACAGCACACAGCATATGCTGAGCTGTATGAACAGATGTGCAGATGGCTGGGGCACATTAAGTGAATGCCTCTTTTGATACCTCTTGGCCAAATCCCTCTCATCTATTTGCCCCCAGAACACATGATGAGAGTATAAAAAAGTCAAGAGGAGGCTCCATTCCAATAAAAATATAATTGTCATACGAATTCTTTCTAGGAACACCTCTATCCTGAAGCATATTGGTTTCAGAATCGGAACTTAGATCGTGGAGTCCTGTGGGTGCCTCAGATTAAGATGAATGTATAGATGTTAGGGCAATTTTTTAGGATATCGGGTGGCTGAATTGGGGGGAAATGAGATTTAGGGGAAATGGTCAGAGCATTTTATTATGAAGCATTTTATTTTCAAAAGCATATTGCAGAGATGCCAGTGTTCTCCATCACCCCTACTGACAAAACTGGAATTCAAAGGCATCCTCTGTATTCAGAAAGCCAATTTCTAGTTGAATCTGGGTTCTTTCTAAATGTAGGACTGAGCAAAAATGGCTTCTGAGGAGACAAACAAGCTGTCACAAAGCCCGTGCACTGTTTCATATGTTTTATTCTGTAACGAATGTCTCCAGATCTCCAGCCTAAACTTCAATGCTCTTGTTTTTCACACAACCCTAACAATGTAGATTTCTTAGTCCATTCCATAAGGGAGAGGAAGCTGCCTGAAGCAGGCTTATTGATAGCAGAGGCCAGCCTGGCAGCAGAGGAGGAGGTGGAAAAATTAAAAACCAGATGAAAGATACAAAAGCAGGTCACCCAAGTCTGAGTGGGACTATCTAATAACAGAGAACAAACACCTGCCGCAGTCAATAACAACCTTATGGGCATCCACAGTCTTAGTTAGTCCCAGGAACTTACTGATGCTGCACAATCCCAAGACATCAATAGGTGGTGGCATGAGTCATGTGCTCAGTGAACTGTTTTAAAAGACAACAAGATTTAATCCATTTTAGAAATGGCTGGGCAAGTGATTTAATCTCTCCAAGCCTTGGTTTTCTCATCTATGAAGCCAGGAAAAGTCCTCACAAATAAATAATAAAAAGGGTGAAGAATCTATAAAGCACACTAAATATTATTAAAGGAAGTGTGCATCTGTTAATTTAACAAAAGTCTCCTGTTATGTACTTTGCTCTATGCTGGCCCTGTTGATACAGAAGAAATTCCACCAGCCTGGCCAACATGGCGAAAACCCGTCTCTACTAAATATACAAAAAATTAGACAGGCATGGTGGCGCACCTGTAGTACCAGCTACTTGGGAGGCTAAGGTAGGAGAATCGCTTGAATCCAGGAAGCTGAAGTTGCTGGGAGCCGAGATCACACCACTACACTCCAGCCTGGGTGACAGAGCAAGACTCCATCTAAAAAAAAAAATCCCTAGTTTGCGAGAGAAAGGACACCCACAGTGACATGTGTTACAAATGCTAGATGTCCCATGTCTGCATGGTGGCGCCTGGCTCCTGGGGAGGGCTGGGCATTCAGCAGACACCTGTCAAAGCAGGGATGAGAAAGGGCATGTTCTGCCACAGTGAGCTTGGCTGTGAGTGGGTTTAATCATGCAACAGATACGCCCAACTCAGCACCACAACTGCATCAATTACTCAGACACCTGCTGCATGTATGTGGGGGGAAGGGGGCAGGAGTAACGTGAGCCCAGTCACAGTTGATTAGACAGGGAATGGCACCTGAGTAGAGCTGGACCGATGAGATTCTTCCCCTTAAGAGACAGAGAGACCTGATTAGTTTTGGGTTCAAGAGCCAAAAGGTCAGGTAGGCCTTGGGTTAGGGCCACCATTTTATGCTTCAGAGTTACAGAAAAATCTGATCTTAGAAAGGAGGAGGCTAACTCCTCCCCAGTCTTATCTCCCACCCCATAAGGCCAAGCCTCACCTTCTGCTCTTGGATTCCATGTGGGACACTAGCAAAGGGTTTCCATGTAGCCTATGAGACCCAATATAAATACGTAAGCCGATGGATTTAGGCCAGATCTAGGGGTCAACCTAATGACTCTCTTAGGGAAACTGTCTGGAAAGGACCAAGGACAGACCCTGCACGTGCTAATCTCAGCGCACACTTGGCCTCCCAGATGCTGCTGAAACCCAAGAGTCAGGAGATCTGAAACCAAAACAAGCAGCTAGGAGACCAGAATCAGATCCCCAGCTGGCCAAACAGCCTTTGGGCATGTAGCTCTAAATAGCACTGATACATGTAAACACCTGCAACGGTTCCTTCCTCGAGGAAGCCAGACCACAGCAAGTCTCTGTGCCACACTGACTCCTCAAAGCTGGCACAGCCCCCCTGCTGTGACGCTTCCTCGCCAGTTCCTCCACCACCCACTTTATCTTAGTTCCCGACTCACACAGGACACAAAGTAGTTTGAAAGGCACTTCTTACGTTTGTTGAATAATCACGAGCCAACATGCTCCTCCCTCCCCTGACTTTTAACAGGGCTTCTTAACCTGGGGTCCCTGGGCCCTCCAAGGATCTATGTATAGAATTCAGAGGGCCCTGGTCTCAGATGGGGAAAAAAATGCCTCTTTGTTGCTCCTAACCATGAATTGCAACTTAACATTTCCTTCTATCTAAACGTAGGCGACAAACCCTAATAGTATCAGCAGTTGTAATCACAAATAATCCTCTTATTTCAATTGCAGCAGATAGCTCAAAGTACAGGACTTTGAAATTGCAGCGACGTTGAGGTCTGCCTCCACTTTACTGTTGAAGAAGCGCATGTGACTAGGTCACACAACCGTCACATTTGGATAATTATACTTCATTATAAGTGGCTTCTTTCATAGTCTTACGTATTTTATTTTACGCATTTAAAACTCTTCGGAGAAGGAATCTGAAGGCTTCTCTTAACCTATCAATGAGGCCATCCATGGCACAAAGAAGCCCAAGGACCTTGCCTTCCCCTGAACTCCTGCTGGGACAGGGTGGAGTTGCAAGGGAGCCACTCTCTCTTAAAACATCACTCCAGCCTCACCTCCTGCCATGCACAGCTCACAAGGTCATCTGCCCAGGTCTATACTGCACGTTCTTCACAAAGACACATACCGAGCTGGGCACGGTGGCTCACTCCTGTAATCCCAGCACTTTGGAGGCCAAGGCAGGTGGATCACCTGAGATCAGGAGTTCAAGACCTGCCTGACCAATATGGTGAAACCGTCTCTACTAAAAATACAAAAAATTAGCTGGGTGTGGTGGTACATGCTTGTAATCTCAGCTACTCCAGAGGCTGAGGCAGGAGAATCGCTTAAACCCAGGAGGCGGAGGTTGCAAGTGAGCCGAGATCATGCCATTGCACTCCAGCCTGGGTGACAAGGGCAAAACTCCATCTCAAAAAAAAAAAAAAAGACGCATACCATCCACCCTCAGTGCTGGTGCCCAAACTGGCCCCTCTGCTGGGAACGCCCTCTTGCTCTTCTGTGCTGAGGTGATGTCCCCTCCTTCTTCCACGTCTAGATCCTAAACAACAGGGCTGTGAACTATGGCACAACCACATGCTGCACGATGGTGCAGACTTAGAAAGTGTTTACAGCTTAACATTTTACACAGCCTAAGAAACTCTTCAAGGGAAGTGAAGAAAAACCAACACAGAGAACAGCATGATAGCTGTTTTTAGTGGGGGCATGTCCTTGAGTGTGGGCTGCACTTAGTGACTTGCTTCTGTGAAAGGAGAATCTTGGGGCCCCCAAAATCACTAAGCTAAAGGGGAAAGTCAAGTTGGAAATTGCTCAGGGCAAACCTGCCTATTCTATTCACAGTCATCCCTCTGCTCCCTGAGATAGACGCATGTTCTGATTGCCTCCTTCGGAAAGGCTAACCAGAAGCTCAAAATGTGCACGTTGTGCACGTGTACCCTGAAACTTAAAGTATAATCATAAAAAAAAAGAATGCAACCAAGTGTCTGTCTCTCACCTACCTGTGACCTGGAATTCCCCTCCCTGCTTCTAGTTGTCCCCATTTCTGGATGGAACCTATGTATGGTTCTTTTTTTTTTTTTTTTTTTTGAGACGGAGTCTCACTCTGTCGCCCGGGCTGGAGTGCAGTGGTGTAATCTTGCAATCTTGGCTCACTGCAGGCTCCGCTTCCCGGGTTCACACCATTCTCTTGCCTCAGCTGGGACTACTACATGCATCCGCCACCATGCCCGGCTAATTTTTTTGCATTTTTCGTAGAGACGGGGTTTCACTGTGTTAGCCAGGATGGTCTCTATCTCCTGACCTCGTGATCCACCTGCCTCGGCCTCCCAAAGTGCTGGGATTATAGGCATGAGCCACCGTGCCCGGCTGTATGGTTCTTACATGTATGGATTGATGTCTCATGTCTCCCTAAAATGTATAAAACTAAACTGTGCCCCGATCACCTGAGGCTGTCACAGGCGGGTGTCCTCAGCCTTGGCAAAGTAAACTTTCTAAATTGAGACGTATCTCAAATTTTGGGGATTCACACTTCCGAAGAATGAATATGGAAAAGTGGAAAGGGTAACTTGACAATGGAGAAATCTGACAAACACTACCCCAGCCAGGCCATCACCATTAATCCCATCAGCGATAAACCACAGTGATAGTGTGTGGCCTGGATATGATGTGAGAAGCAGGACAGACAAATCACCTCTGTGGGCTTCCCCGAAAAACCCACAGCCGCCAGTTGTACTGTGAGAAAAACTACTTATAACCTCAGTGGAGAGACTTGCGACAGAATGCCTGACTAGTGCTTCTCAATGCTGTCAAAGGAAAATCTGGCCAGTCGCGGCGGTTCACACCTGTAATCCAAGCATGTTGGGAGGCCAAGGCGGGTGGATTACCTGAGCTCAGAAGTTGGAGACCAGCCTGGACAACACGGTGAAAACCCGTCTCTACTAAAATACAAAAAAATTAGCTAGGCGTGTCAGCCTGCGCCTGTAATCCCAGTTACTCGGGAGGATGAGGTAGGAGAATCGCTTGAACCTGGGAGGCAGAGGTTGCAGTGAGCCAAGATTGCACCACTGCACTCCAGCCTGGGCAACAGAGCAAGACTCCATCTCAAGAACAAAAAAAAAAAAAAAAGGAAAATCTGAGAAACTGTTAAAAGCCAGAGGAAGCTGAGACGTGATGACAAAATGTAATGGGGTGTCCCGGATGGGATCCTGGACAGAGAGAGGACATTAGGGGAACCCCAGTGAATTCTCAATATGGTCCAGGGTTTAGTTAACAGCAACGTCCAACTGATCTCCCGGTTATGACAGGTATGCAGTAACGTCAGATATTAGTGACAGGGGTCACCAAGTACAGGCTATATGGCAACTCTGTATTGTTCGCAATTGTCTGTACATTTTAAACTAATCTTAGTTTAAATAAGAGGTTACACTAAAATCTCTTTTTAAGTAGAGTAGAAAACAAGCATTACAATGGTTGTCATTGGGCATGAGAAAAGGAATGATCTTTCCACATACATTTGTTTGTAATCCAAACAAAATGTAGCCTGGGTACAGTGACTCACACCTGTAATCCCAGCACTCTGGGAGGCCTAGGTGGACGGATCGCTTGAGGCCAGGAGTTCGAGACCAGCCTGGCTATGGCAAAAACCCCATCTCTACTAAAAATAAAAAATAGAAATAAAAATAAATTATCTGGGCATGGTGGCGCATGCCTGTAATCCCAGCTACTCAGGAGGCTGAGGCACGAGAACTGCTTGAACCTGGGAGGCGGAGGTTGCAGTGAGCCAAGATCCTGGGTGACAAAGTGAGACTATGTCTCAAAAAATAAAAATAAATGTTAAAAATAAAAAAGCTGTTTTCCTCGAATTATAGGTTGAAAAGTTTATCCTCTTATCACTGTGCTGCCCAAGCTATTGGGCACTTGAAAGGCAGCTGGTCTGCTGAAATACACACTGGAGTTCCTAGAATGAAAAAAGAATGCAAAATACCTGCTCAATAGTTTTTATAGAAGTGGTAATATTTTAGACATCTTGAGATAAATGAACTGTATTATTAAGTTCATCTATTTCTTTCCACTTTTGAAAATGTGGCCACCGGGAAATTAGAAGTAACCTATGAGCTGACTTAAATTTCTGCTGGACATGATGCTCTGAGGCAAAGAATTCCAGAGATGAGGGGCTGAGGTCTCCTAGGTGTCAAGGATGGGCAACCCCCCCATGAAGCAGCCACCCCTGCACTGCAATGTTTCACACACACAATCTCTCAGGGACAGAAAAAAGACACAAGCCGCTGCAAAGTTACAAATTTATTGGTCTGGAAATAAATACAAATATCTCATTAAGAAACTCCTCTGGAAAGACTTGTGCACAATAGTTTCCCATCCATACTCAGCCTCTCTTGCCCCGATCCCCGACTTTTCTGAGCAAGGCCAGGGAAGGCCTCCAAGGTGATGGGCGGCAGGTAATGAGTCATTGCCTCTCACGCCACCTGGAAGGCTGGACTACTACCTCCTCCCAACTGCGGGGTCCCAGAAATCCTCGGGTCCCAGTGGCTGACTTACAATGTTCAATTCACTCTGACCAAACTTCCTATGAGAAAATCCACGGTGAGCCAAAATGAAAAGTACAAGGCAGTAAGTAGTACAGGAGCCTGGCAGCCGCGCTGGCTGCCCAGAAATGTCAGTGGTGCTGCCCCATTCGGTGAAAGGTTAGGGAGCAGGAAAAGAGGAAGCAGGAGAGGGAAGGAAAGTCCCATGGAATACGTATTCCAGAATCCTTGCATTTTCTCAGCCACCGCTCCCCACGTGAGTTCCCACCCCCACCTACACAAGAGCAAAGAGTTCTGAGGATCCAAGAGCATGACCAGGTCAGACAGGTTCAGCTACTGAGTTCACGTTCTAGCCCAGCTGTCGAAGATTGAAAACTGGATTTAACCCAATCACACAAAATTCCTGGAACCAAGCTGGGATCCACAGAAATCACCACTGCACTGGATCCCAACACAACCACAGGGAATCCCTTACATCGAGTAACCCCAATTCCGCCCCCACCCCAATGCTCCTACCCCGGCCCCTGCAAAGACACTCATTACAGGGAGGGCAGCTGTGGAATGTTGCCCTCCATTCCAAGGAATGCAAAACAAATCTAAATGATCTTCTCCATGAACAAGAATAATCACTGGCTCATGTATCAGGGTTGGGAGGTTGGGGCTGTGGAGGAGAGGCAGAAAGCAGAACTAAAGCCTTCAAAAACCATGATGCCCAACATTTGCTGAAACATTTTTGTCTGTAAAGCCAGGAGATTTTGTTGCCTGCTTTTGCTGCACATTAAGAGGATGCTAGAAAAATCAAGCTTGTTTGCTTCTGCATTCAAAGCTTTATAGATGCACCAACTTTAAAAATCGGTTTCTTCAAGTTAACTACATAGATTTGTTGTTCCAAATGCCTCTAGCCTCGACATAAATCCCACCTTTTCCCCCTTCCTGTTTTGCCTGTTTAAAAGAGGTGCCTGCATGTCACTATTAACCCCCTCCCCAAACGAGAAAAGGATTTTGTTTCCGGAAACTGGATCAGCTTCTCCTCAGTTAAAGAGGAAACGGGAAGTGGGCGGCTGGCCTTCTGACCATGCACCGGTTTGAACCAGGATGCTCAGGGCAGCCTAGGCTTGGCTTTGTGAAGTGTGCGCTGCTACGTGTCTTGTTTTTGGCAGTTTGGTGTCTCTGAGGGAGGGGAGGAGAGTGGCAACCGGCCACTGGTTAATGGAAGAGGATGCGATGCGGAGATGCTTGCTTCCTTCCTTTGGTCCACCGCCA
This sequence comes from Hylobates moloch, assembly GCF_009828535.3. Lineage (NCBI taxonomy): Eukaryota > Metazoa > Chordata > Mammalia > Primates > Hylobatidae > Hylobates > Hylobates moloch. The sequence continues at coordinate 113,600,791 of NW_026652284.1, forward strand.
CCCCGCCTTTGGAGAGGGCACCCATGTAATAGACCCCATTTGTCTCCACCAGAGCTCACTCTTACAAAATAAGCTTTGGATTAATACCGAGTTAGGCGCAGTGTGGCAGGCAGGGGGTGAAAAGGGGCTGGGGAGAAGGGGGCCACTACAGAGATCAGAGTCCGGGGGCGGCAGCTGGGCAGGCTGCCTAGCAGGAGACCTCCATGGACTTGGGCCCGGCGTTGTTCCCGGCAGTACCCGAGTTGGGGGTGATGTCCAGGTGGGCCCCCTCGCTGGTGTGGGAGCGGCTTCGGGTGCCCTCGCTGGTGTGGGAGCGGCTTCGGGTGCCCTCGCTGGTGTGGGAGCGGCTGCGAGTGCCATCCAGAGAAGTGACGCTGGAACCAGAGGCGGTACGGGACCGCATCAGGCGGGTCATGCTGGCCGAGGGCACTAGGGGGACAAGAGAGAGCCAGTTAGAGGGCAGGAGACGGCCAGGTGAGGAGCCAGGCATGCCCATCCACCAGCCACACGCTCTTCTACGTGCCAGCCCCAGAGAAGACTTGATCCCTGCAGCCATCCAGCTGCTGGGCCCCCGTCCTCTCCATGTCCACTTGGAGAGAGAGATGGCGAGGCCCAGATACGGTAAGGAACGGCTGCAATCACACCATGAGTGACCTGAACCCAGATCTGGGTCTGAATCCCAATTCTGCCACCTCTTAAAAGCTGTGTAATTTTGTGAGTGTTCCCCTGAGCCTCCCTGTTCCCATCTGTAAAGCAGGGATGTTAAATACTGACCCCTGGTATCAGCACCTGTGTGTACGCCCATGACCCCATGCTGTCCATGATCACTGGAGCAGGGAGGACACCTGGGGTCAGCCGGGCTCGGCCCTGCACATCACAGGTGGGGAAAGGGAGAGGGGCCACACGGCAAGTTCCTGGCATGGCTATTCGTTGTCATCTCTCCCAAAGAAGCCTGTCAGCCCAGGTGCTAACAAGGGCGCTGTCTATTCTTTGGGATCTTCTCCAAGACCTCAAATGCTCTTGCACATGGCACGTGCTGATGGGGTGGAATGAGGAGGAACAATCTTGCCCACCTGTACCGGGTGGGACAGTGTCCCACAAGATTCACACCTACCTGAAACTTCAGAAGGGAACCTTATTTGGAAATAGGGTCTTTGCATAGGTAATTAGTTAAGGATCTTGAGATGAAATCATCCTGGGTTGACAGGGAACCCTAAACCCAATGACTGATGTCCTTACAGAAACAGCACACAGGGATATGCGGAGGAGAAGTCCAAGCAAAGACAGAGGCCGAGATTGGAGCGATGCAGCCACAAGCCACATAAAGCCAAGGACTGCTGGGGCCACCAGAAGCCAGGAAGAGGCATGGAAGGTTCTTCCATAGCAGCGTTGGAGGGAGCAAGGCCCTGCCCACACCTTGATTTCGGACTTTAGGCCTCCCTAACTTTGAGAGAATGGATTTCTATTGTTTTCAGCCACCCAGTTTGTGGAGCTTTGTTACAGCAACTTTAGGAAACTGGTACTCCACCCAACTGAAGCATCATGGCTAGTGGTCAGACATCAGAAACAGGGGCAGCTGACCCACACCGAGCATGCAGGGCTTATGTTATCTCCTTGATAGGCACAGGGCTTTTCATGGCAGGCACTCCCAAACAGAATTAATCCTTGCTGAATTGTCTTAAAGAGCTAGTTTTGAATTCAGAAAGAACTGGGGTCAATGCCACATCCACAGCTCACGTATTTCTCTGAGCCCCTACTTCTCACCCACAAATCTGGGATGTCTACTGAGCAGGATGAGAAGTGTACAGTGAGCACTGATGTCAGGTGTGCAAAGGGTTCATCAAGCCAGCCCCCCGCGGTGTGCAGGAGGCCAGTGACCGGTTCCTTTCCTTCTCTTTGGCTGATGCCTTTGGGACCATAGCTCTTCCTGTTATTTTCCCCCCCAAGACCTGCAGGAGGCTTTGGCTTTCTGGAAATAGAAGCTGATTTGGGGAGAAAGATAAGGTCTAGCATTCACTTCCTTTCTCTCCAGAATACACTCTCAAAGCAGAAATCCAAACCCTGGTGGGGCCAAGACAAACGAGAGCCACAATTCACACCGTGCAGGGTAGAGCAGGGCTGCCCCGCGGCTGTCTCCACGGCTCTCTCCAATGACAGCCTTTGCCTGCAACTTCCGTCGGGAAAAGCAGGCTAGACAGGCAGGAGCCCCGCTGGCAGATAGCTTCTGAGGGCACCTGAGGATGTGGATCCCGCCTGGGCCTGACGCATGGAAATCAAACCTGCCAGCCTCGCCTTGCTAGAGCTAATCATGGCTGAGGCCAATGCTAGGACTGCAGTCAGCTTACCAAGCATACTCTTACTATACATGGGCAAGCAGTTTAAGGAAATGATAAAAGGGATCAGAAGTTTAATACCTTCCTAGTAAGGAGGGACACACAAATTATAGTTCCAAACAGTAGGGTCAGAAGAGCCACTAGTCATGTCAGGGCCGGACTATGGCTGACAAGCCCGCAGCATGACGTGGCTGCTGTTCAGCCGAGTTACAACTCGCCAGGGTCTGTCCTAGTCCTGGGACAGCACTTCTGGAAAGAAGGCTGTATGTGTCGAACAAACTATAACTGCAAAATAAGAACCAGCGAGTTCCTGAATGATGCTTCCAATGTATCCAAAGCTCATGACTTGACTATGGCATGCTCCACCTTGAATATAAGCAACTTTGTTAGCCACTTCCACAGAGCTTCACAATCTTCAAAGTATTTCCACAGATCCACCCTCTGCTCCTTGCTTACAACCCCGAAGCCTCAGCTTCATCATTGATAAGATGGGCTAAGAATATGTCAAAGGAGTACGGTGATGGTTCAATGAGATAAAATAATGTGTTAGCAATCTTTCATCATCATCGACACCATCTTCATTATCACTATAGCTGGTGGTCTCTTAAAACTTGTGATCAAAAGTTTTAAAAATGTTATTGTTTCACTGTTGGTCATTGTCTTGGTGCTTAAAGGGACAGTCCTCATCTAAACCCCCCAAAATCCCTGGTGTGAAACAACTTCTGTTCAACAAAGGAGGAAAAACGAGCCTTGCTGGTATGAGAGGCTAGATCCTCCAGGCTGCCACATGCCCTCCACACACCTAAATGTTTCCTCCCAGAAAGCTGAAGCTGGCCAGGGGGACACGGAATTGCCCATCCAAGCCTGGCTCAGGACAGAGCACTTCCAATTCCGACACGTGCCCCGACCCACTGCACATGGGGAACGCCATACTCACTGTATCCCATGCCCTGCACGAAGTACTTGAAGGCCTCAGCAAGCTTGGCCGGCTGTTGAGAGACAGGGAGAGAAAATGCAATCAGTTGCTGGGGGACCAGATCACCCGAGGCCATGGGGGGCTGTGCCTGTGGTCACCCTCATTTGAGAGTTTGGCTCAAGACAAAAGCCATCACGTGTTGACAGGACAAAACACAAAAGTAAAAGGAAGACCATGGGATAACGATGGGAAATTCACCCCACAGCTATGGAACTTGGACAAGTTACATGACCTGTCTGAGCCAGTTTCCTCACCTGTAATATAGTGCAGAGTATCACAGCTATTTCTGTGCATCTCTGGGGAGATTACATTCCACAAAGGGACGTGTCTAACCCAGCATGTGGAATGTAACTGCATCAGCATCGTGAGCTACTCCCCATGCAAAGGGCTTTGCTGCATTCGTTCATTTACTCCTGACAACCCCTCATGAGGTCCGTGCTACCTTAGATACATTTCATAGCTGAACAGATTTGGAGAGGAAAATCCACTCAGGGTCCCACAACAAGTAAGTGGTGGGTCCTGTACATTAACCCAGGGCTCTCCAAACCTAAAACACTTGTTCTTGAGGCAAGTCACTATCAGCCTCAACAGCAGGCTGGCTGAAAGAAGGGATGATGGATAGATGGATGGGTGGAGAAAAAAGGATGGATTGAAAGAAGGAAGGAAAAAAGAAAGGAAGAAAAGGAAGGAAGGAAAGATGGATTAAAAAAAGAATTGATGGACAGAAGGAAGGAAAAAAGAGAAATATGAACCAAAGAAGGACAAATAAAAGGAAGAAAGGATATGAAGAAGAATGAATGGATGATGGTTGGATGGTTCGCTGGATGGGCAGACAGACCAATTAATTAACAACTAACTGGGCTACTTTAAGTGAAATGCATATGGAATGCTGAGACCACATCCAGTTCTACCAGTTCTCTCAGTTCATTTAATGTAAACTTGGAGGTGAGTGCTCAAGTATCAAGGGCATACAGGCAAGGCGTATCTGTTCTTCAGTTAATTCCAACTGTTCTAGCCAGTGCCCTGGGTCCTATTCTCCTGAGGCAGTGAGAGGGCACTGGTAGAGGCTGGGCTGAACCCCCTCCCTGCTCTCCACTAACTCCCGCCAGGGCTCCACAAAGAGCCAAATGACATTTAAAAGAGCGGCTATGCTCAAATTGCCCTCTGGAATTTGTGTGACAGTGTAAGAAAGAGACAAGAGAAGCAGGTCAGGGCTGCAGGGAACAGGGACGCCTGTGTTCGAGATGGTGGACAGAATCATGAATACAGGCTTGGGAATGAGAACACCTGGGCCCAGTTTTAGCTCCAGTAATCATGCGCAATCTCTCTCAACTTTTGGCCTCAGTTTCCTCTTCTGTGACACTGGGATAAAATGCTTGCTCTTCCCACCTCTGAGGACTATTGCAAGGACCTAATTTAATCAAGGATAGGAAAGCCGTGTGTAAACATACACCCAGCGTGCAAGGGCACGAGGACGACAGTGTTACACAGGAATTGCTCCTCCCTATGCTGCTGTCCCCGAAGTCTGTGCTCGTTGAACTCCTCTGAAGCTCTGAAAATTCTTTTAATTATGACCAGGGTTCCATCTGTTCTCATTTTAAGTAGAGAAAGAAAAAAAGGAGGAAGAAAGGAGGCAGGGCAGGTTTTGGATAAAAAAGATGGCAAAAAACTCTATTTCATTTTAAGATGGAATACAAAACTGTCAGGATGTAAAATTATAAGACAACAAATTAAAAGTTTACTTGTTAGATTGGTGAGTTTACAAATTAAAAGTTTACTTGGTGAAATTCTTTATAGGAGGAGAAATTGAAGGGATCAGTGACGCAGCAAACATATTACGTTGATCAATGTGTTTATTTGTACATGTGCACACACACTTATACATGCACACACAGACGTGTACACATGCACACCCACAAACACGCATGCACACACACACAATCTGGCTTAATCTCCTCCATGTCCCCCTGCTCTGGGCTGGAGCTCCTTGCAGCCCTTCACTCCAGCAGAAGCCCGTGGTCTTTGGGGCAGACATACCTAGATTCTGGCCCATGATGACCAGGGTGTGTCTACTTGGCAAATCCCCCAACCTCTGTGAGCCGCAGTATCACCTACTCCACAGGGGTTGGTTCCTAGGGGATCAGAGTCCTCCTATATAGCACCTTTTCCCAACAGTCCACAAACTGTCATCCGATGTCACAGCAAGGCAATGAGGGAACAGGTGTCACAGAGGCACATGCACTCCACCCAGGGGGAGGCGACAGCTGTGTAATGCAAAAGCCAACGTGGCACTCACCTGGGAGATCTGCGGGAGGCCGCCACAGTCCGCCATCTAGGAGACAGGGAAGCTAGTTAGTGCCAAACACCACAGCCAAGGCCCTCTGCGCCCTATGAGTTTTTTCCGAAAGGATGCCCATCTGCCTGCTGCCCTGCCCTGTCCTGCCTTACAAAGGAGGAGCAGGGTGGACCGTGGGTAGGGAACACTCCAGCCCCACCAGGCAAGGCTGCTGGTGTCTCCGTGGCAACCATCACTTGTAGCTTACTACATGCCAGGCACTACACTAGGCCCTACAGATAATTTCACTCCATTCCCCAAGAACCATGGAAGGTACAGCTGTCCCATTTTACAGGCAGAAACTGGGCCAGGAAGAGCTTGAGGAACTCGCAAGGTTCCAGGCCAGGATCTCTCTAACCTGAAAGGGTTTGATAAACAAGACCCCCTTCATATATTCCCTTGAAAGTTTCCCTCCAAAGGAAGTGGTTGAACTTGGGTCTTCAGGCCGGATTCAGCTCCTGACCGGTACCCTTCCTAAATGGTGGACGTTCAAAGTCCCCGTGAAATCACCGAACCTCAAGAGGCCATTGCAGGCTGTGAGACTGTGCAGCCAGACTGGAAGCGAGCAGGGCTGACAGCAAGGGAGCAGGGGGAGGCTGCAGGGAGGGTGGCCTGGGGCGAAATGGGGCTGGAGGAGTTCGTGGGAGTGGTGAGGCTGTGGGCATCCTGCAGCCTAGGGCGCCTCAAGACTGGACCCCCAACACTAGCCACAAAGTGACACTGACCTGGGGCAGCCCTCAGCTCAACCAGCATGCGGGGAGCAGGATGCCCCAACTCTCCCTCCAGGCAGGGCACTCAGCACATTAGGCTGGCGCTGTGGAAGTCTCCAGAATCAGGCCTAAGTGAGTTCTGTTTCTGGATCTACCATCAAATCGGCCACCCGACCTCAGTCAGGCCACCTACCCTTTGCTGTAGGTTGTGGTTGAATTGTGTCCCCCAAATAGACACACTGAAGTCCCAACCCCAGTGCCTATCGATGTGGCCGTACTTGGAAATAGGGTCTTTGCAGGTAAAATCAAGTTAAGATGAGGTCATACTGGATTAGAGTGGGCCCTAAATCTAACGGCTGATGTTATTAAAAGAAGAAGGAAATTTGGACACAGACGCAGAGATACAATAGGGAGAGCGCTGAGTGAGGATGGAGGCAGAGACTGGAGTGATGCATCTACTAGCTAAGGTGAACCAAGTGTGGCCAGCAGCCACTAGAAGCTGGAAGAGGCAGGCAGCATTCTCCCCTAGTGCCTTCAGAGGGAGCATGGCCCTGCCCACACCTTGATTTCAGACTTTCAGCTTCCAGAACTAAAAGGGAATAAATATCTGTTGCTTTAAGCCACCCATTTTGTGATACTTGTGACAACCGCCCTCAAAGTATGGCATTATGCAAGCTTGACGCCCAGCAGCTTCTAATCTTGCAATTTCCTTTTGAGGGAATCTTGAAAGAAAATCTACGTAAAGAGCCCAATACAGGAAAACAGCCTCCCACTCAATAAGTATCGGACACCCCCTACATGCCTTTCAAAGGCATTCTACTTCTATGGGGGAAGTTGAAGGCATGATGACCTACAGATGCCACCTCTTTGTCCTTTCCCCAGTGCAAGGGAGCTGCCTCATCTCCACCCAGGTCCCTCCTGGCCACCTGCCCCTGCAGGGGTGCACCTGGGCTGAAAGGCCCCTCTGAAAGGTTCCCACTCTTGTGCTGCATCTCCGCACGAGGCTGCCACAAACAGCCGGTGGTTTGCATTGTGCAATCAGTCATAACTGGCAAGGGACTGGCGGAGGTTGCTACAGACCCTCAAATCCAGCTGCGAGCGAGCTGGCACACCATGTGCTCAGATGAACTTGCCTGACAAAGTCCTGACCTTCCCCGGCTGTGGGAGACGTCTCCTCTTATTGTGACAAGCAGAGAGCCCCTCTTGGAGGATTGTCTTGGCCTCAGCCTATGGAGGGCCCTTGCCAAGCCATCCCTGGTCCCTCTATCCCCAAAGCCCCCAGACCAGCAGCCTGTTGATTCCTGCAGTCCCAGAGAAGGATCCCTCATCTTTGCAGCCTCAGATCGCCAGTCAGCACCCAATATATGTTCATAAACAGATAGATTAAATCATTAATTCTATGGTTTCTGATCACGTGCCTTGCTTTTTTCAAGCGTAACTCAATGTTGCGGAAAACGTGAGAGTTTCTAAGAAATAACAAACACAAACCCCCATTGCTTTCCCTGTACCTTGAGGAGAGTGGTCTTTGTTGGGTCCAATTTCGAGTTGCACTCCACCTGCACAAGAGGGAGGAAATCTGTCAATTTTCTACGTGAAGCCAAAGCCAAAACATCTCCTCCTTCCCCGCTACTCTGCCGCCATCACCAGAAACTCCAGTATTTCTGCTGGCAAAGAAGAAAGTATGTGGGGTTTGGGATTCAGCAGATGTGGCTTGAAATCCCAGCCTTGCCAGTACCAGCTGTGACAACTTGGATAAGTTATTTAACTTCTTTGGGCCTCAGTGTCCTCATCAATAAAATGGAGATAATATCTTTTTTCAAAGGGTTGTTATGAAGATTAGCTGAAACGTAAACAGTACTGCAGAAATATCTGCTAAATACATATCCTTGTTTAACCAGCAGCTGCCAGAGATCCTACAGGTTTAACATTCCCAGATCTAACAACTATTCTTCATGTAAAATCACATTGACCAAGCTGGTTTCTCTCTTCATTTTGTCAGTGACCCTCTTAAAAGGGGCATCTGGAATTGGGCAGAATACCCACATGTAACCTATGCTGTTCAAAATGCTTAAAGTAAAACTATCACCTCCCTTGATTTGAACAGTGTATCTCTACTGATGTATTCCATGATTATCTCCAGTCGGTCAGCCCATAAGAAACTCATGGTTTGTTAAGGCATGCCAGGTATTTACTACACGAACATTTGCAAATGTCACTCTGTGGATCACTGCACAAGGCACGGCAGTACTGTAGGACTCTGATCCATAGCCCCTAAGTCTGCCATCTCCCCAGCTGTGGGGTTGTCTGAAAGGTAGAGTCCTCTCTTTGTTGCCACAAAGTTGTAGGTGGGAGTTAAGGGGTGAAAGGAGTCAGGAAGCTTTGCTAAGCCCTGCCTCCCAGTGCCTCTGTCCCCTGACAGCTCATCAGACACCAATCGGTTTGGAAAGATCCAGCTGCTTCCCAAATGAGAGGCGAATCTCTTGGCCAGGAAGCCAAGTGGCAAATACGCCCCTATAAAGAAGCCAATGGGACACAGATCGGCAGGTGAGGGGACCTGGGCGAGGAGACACTGCCAAGCAACCAGGGCTGGCAGCCACCAGGGAAAGAGACTAGTGGCTAGGCCCTCTGCCCAAAGGCCAATATGGCATTTCGAAACACATCACCTGCCCTGATGGGGCAGAGGAGAGGAGGGGCAGGCAGGGCCACTTCAACAAAGTCAACCAGACTTTGCCTGTTGAATTAAACACAGAAACCACCTGTGATTTCTACATACCACGGCATCCACTGCAGGCGAGCTGTCCCCAACCACCAACAGAGCAGGACACCTGGGGTCAGGGATAGAGCGGAGAATTAGCCCAAGGTTCCTTTAAAGATTGTCCCACTCCCAGGCCTGCCAGGCCGGGGCCTGCATTCTAAAAACAATGTCATTTTGGTTTCCCCAACACCCTTTGCTCTTTTACTTCATTCTCCTTTGATCTTAGGATAAAATTGGTTACTAGTAATTCACAACTTAGTATGAATTTCAGCCAGGGAATTTCTGTGACCCAGTGCTTTCATTTTAAAGCATCTTCTCTTCAAGGATGGATGAGCAGGACTTAGCTGGCAATCAAGACCGAAACAAGAACAGCATGAAGGACAAAGGCAATGACGTGCCAGGTTCCCAAGTGTCACACAACGTGGCGCCCTCAGCCACAAAAAGACACCACCATTACTGGTGGAAACCCAGTTAGTTCTGTCCATGACTGTCTTTTCCTCCTAGACGTATAGAGCTCTTTAAGGCTGTGTCCTGTGCTATCCATCCCTAGGCTTCATGGAGCAAAGCCTCACAGAGTTATTGATGTAGTAGGTGCTTAATAAATGCTGTCCCAAGTACAATCAACAATCCTTCTCCAAGATCAAAGGCCTACGTCATGGGGACACCCTAGAAACGGATGCCACCGGTACAGGGAGAAGTCCAAGTCAGGCTTGGTAATGCTCAGTCTCTGGGTAGAATATATCCAGGTCTCAATGACACAATGTCCTGCCACACTCAGAAAGAAGGCCCTGCCAGCAAGGCCACCTTTACAGTGCACAGCCCCGACTGCAAGTGCTGGGGAAGAGAAAAGCCACTCACTGCAGGGTGACTGTGTGGGTTCCCGGCATTGGTCGCTCAATCTCCAGGTCGCGCCGGCTGCAGGAAACAAATGCATCATTAGCATGAGGACCCCTCCCGTGGAGAAAGCTCCCACTCCCATCCAGCCAAGCCCAGGAGGTCCTGCCAGTGGCCATTCTGGCAAGCCACCCACATCCCCAGCTTGAGAGAGGCCCTGTGGCTTTCAGGACTCCACACCCTCTTGGTGTCCACAGACCTGGTTAGAGGGACAGCAGGACATATGCATTTCAAGCAGAGCTCCCCTCATTTTGTCACAAATATTTGTGGGGCTTTTTTTTTCCAGGAGTGGAAGTCAGATCCTCCACCACAGAGGGTCCCCGCCTTCCTTGTCCCCCTAGTCAGAGCCCCCATCTGACAGAGGGGCCACCTCCCAAATGCTCTCGCAGCCTCTTAGTTGAAGTCCCAGCCTCACCAACTCTGAGTCCTCTATAAAGCACCCAAATGATCTCTTTAAAACTCAGGCCTCATCTTTCCATTCCCTGTCTCAAACCCTATGGTGCTTTCCCACTGCACTCGTGTGAGGCACAGTGTGGGCCCAGCCCAGTGCCGACCACCCTCCCTGCACACAGCCACCCACCCTCTCTGCTGTCTTACAGCTCCCAACATGAGAAGCTCTTTCTCAGCTCACAGCCTGGAGTTAGACAAGCAGGATCCAAATCATGCTTTGCCACTTTCTACCTGTGTGGCCTTGGGGAGAACACAGGACCTCTTTGCGCCTTTGCTTCCTCAACAGGAAGTGACAATAATACCAGGACCTTCATAGTGAGATTTTGAGAGGGGTCAGTTAATTACTGTGCTATTTGTGAGGACAAGTTAAGAGTGTGGAGTCTGCGGGCTGTACTGGTCTCCTCTGTGTCTCTGGCGCCCAGCCGAATGCCTGACTCACTCCAGTTCTCAGAAAGTGTTTACTAAGTGAACGCACTGCTGGGCTTCGGTTTCTTCAGTCACATCCACAGTGAGGATGTTACCACTGAGATGAGGGCGGATTGTAAAAGGAGGCAGATACTAAGCTCTGTTACAAATGTTAATTTCAAGAAGTCACGTTATTAACATTTGATCAGAGATAAACACTATGAGGCTCATTTCTATCTCCTGTTCTGCGAGCGTGGCAGAGCTAGCTCAGCAGGTTGAGTGAGCTCCCTGGAAGATTATAGAGTCTCTGGCTGACACCAATGGCCTGAGCTGTCTCCTCCCCTAGCTGAGCTCCAGATAAGCACCTAGTGCTGGCTGAGAGGGCCACACCTTAGGCAAAGGCCGTGTTCAGGTCCTCCTTATCCTTGGAATGACAAACTCCCAGAAGCCTGCCTGGATTATCCCCGGCCTCCAGGGGAGCTTTGCTGCTCTCTCACTTAGCTCTTCTTACATTTGGCCTTTCATGAAGGTCAGCAGTGGGCACACACATTTACTGTCAACCCTCTGAGTGTGCGACTGCGTCCCTCTCACGTCTGCACCCGCAGTGGTCTGGAGTGTTTGTTCAGCTCCCTGCAAGACGAGCTGAATGCCAGGAACCAGCTTACAGGCCAGGTGTCCTTCCTGGGGATACCTGTCCTATGAATCTATTTGCTCAAACTCAGAGCCTGCCTCTTCCGCTCATTTTATACCCTCCCTCTCACCTGCCCCATATTTCAGATCTACGGAAGACACCTCATAAACAGCAATGATGTGGCTGAACAACATCCCGATACCTGTTGTAGGCGTTGATGAACAGGTGCAGGTTGCCGGGGTTCATGTCATTCACGATGTGCTGGCGGTAGGTGTGGACCACTTCCACGTTACTCTGCATTTCTTCCTGCATTTAGAGAGGTCAGAAGATGGTCCTGATTGCACTGTGGCCCTGAGCTGGTCACTACTCTCTCCGTTCTCCAGGTTATTTGGATACAAAGTAAAGATAATAATGTCTAATCCACAAGACAGCGACAGACCTAAAAAAAAAACCTTCGAGAAAGCAACACACCCACCCGGGTGCAGACAGTGGTTACACTATCCGCTGGGAGCAGAAAAGTCCCCCATCCTGGAAAGGCCACACCCCACCCTTCCGAACTCATTACTTAGGGACTTTCAATTTGAAGTCAGACATCCTGGATCTAGAGCTTAGCTTCATCACTGTCCCTTTCGTGGGCAAATCTTTCAACTTCTCTGAGCCTCAGATCTCTAAAAAAAAAAAAAAACAAAACAAAAAAAAAAAAAAAGGGAAGAGAGAGAATGTTGCCTACTTCACTAGGTTGTAGGACTTAATGGAGGTTGTGTTCTCACCTCTACCAACAGTAAAAATTGGAGGCAAATATTAGTAATTGTTTTCCAATAGGAAGAGTTGAAAAGAAGTTTTTCATGCTTGAAAAGCAAAACCAACTCATGCCACATGAAGTTGCTGAAAAGAAGGGCAATTGCAACTCCCACTGCGGCCAACCAGAGCCTTGAGGGAGTTGGCCCCAGCCTCCCCATCTCTGGGTGCTTTTTGAATGTCATTTGCGACAAACAACTTGTTTGCTCTGTTTCTCATTTATACGAGGGCAGACACCTGTAGGTTTCACACAAGGGTCTGATGTGACCAGTGGCAACCAGATGAGAAGTTGGAGTTGGGGGGTCAAAGAAAGCTGGTGTCAAGCTTGAGCTGCATCAAACAGTCCAGGATCATTTAGGCAGCAAGGAGGTCAACGCTGGAAAAAATAGTCAGGAATCACGCTGGGATTTCAGATCAAAACCAACTGTAGCGATCTGGGAGCACCCTCAGACACCATGGCTGGACCAACCAGTCTCCAAATAACTTGGGGTATAATCAGATCAGATGCTCAATGCTATGTCTGACATCCCTCCTCCAGTGAAACAGAGACAGTGGCTGTGAATTTTTCCCAATTCCTATCAGTTTCAGATTACACTCAGGACAGGGAAAATGTATCACACACTGTGGAATGAATCATAAAAGGGGAAAGAGGACTCTAGTGGGCTAAACTGTGGCCCTCAAAAGATATGTCCATGTCAAATCTCTTGAACTTGGGAATGCAAACTTGCTGGGAAAAAGGGTTTTTGCAGGTGTAATTAATTAAGGATCTTGATATGAGATAATCCTGGATTACATGAGTGGGGATGAAATGCAATGGAAAGTATCCTTAGAAGAGGAAGGAGAGGGAGAAATAAAACAGACACAGAGGAGAAGACCATGTGAAGACAGAGGCAGAGAGTGCTGTGAGCAGCCACTTGCTAAGGAATGCTGATGGCCACCTGGAGCAGTAAGAAGCAAGGACGAATTTCCCCTAGAGCCTGTGGCGGAGGGGTGGCCCTGCCAGCACTTGACATCAGAGTTCTAGACTCAGAGCTATGAGAGAATACACTTTTGTTTTTCTTTTTCTTTTTTTTTGAGACAGAGTTTCCCTCTGTCTCACCCAGGCTGCAGTGCAATGGCACGATCTCGGCTCACTGCAGCCTCTGCCTCCCAGGTTCAAGTGATTCTCCTGTCTCAGCCTCCCGAGTAGCTGGGATTACAGGCACGTGCCACCACACCCGGTTAATTTTGTCTTTTCAGTAGAGACGGGGTTTCACCATGTTGGCCAGGCTTGTCTCGAACTCCTGACCTCAGGTGATCCACTCGCCTCAGCCTCCCAAAGTGCTGGGACTATAGGTGTGAGCCACCATGCTCAGCCCACTTTCGTTGTTCTAAGTCATCCTGTTTGTGGTAGTTACAGAAGCCACAGGAAACCAACACAACGGGCAAACCCAGCAGTTGTACCTGTCAACCCCAGAGTGAAGCCTCTGTTCCCCGGTACACTCGCCAACTCCAGAGTGGGGCGTCTGTTTCCCTCATACACTCGCCAACCCCAGAGTGGAGCCTCTGTTTCCCTGGTACACTCGCTAACTCCAGAGTGGAGCCTGTTTCCCCAGGACTCATAGGAGTGTCAGATGGTCACACGTTAGCTCAGAAGCAGAAAGCGGTATGTAAGCAAAGCAAGTCACTGCAATTTCAGGCAACCAAGGGGTTTTCCAGACCCTGGGCTTGTAGCCAAGGCCATGGCATGCCCTTCCCGAGGGCAGCTGGCCCCAGCTAGAGACACGAAACCAGTGTCTGGGGCCAGGCAGGCTGGGCTGATAAGAAGATGACCGCTCACTTCTAGCATGCTGTGAGGGGCTTGGCTCACTCCCTCTCAGTGGGGTGACTCTGCTTCAGGAGAGCAGCTCATCTCAGAGCCAGGCAGCAGCACAGGCAGCCGCCATCCTGCTGTGGTGACCAGAATGAAGCCAGACTCATAGGTTCTAATACCAGCCCCACCTCTCCCTGGCTGAGACCCTACACAAGTCGCTCAACCTCTCTGGTCTGTTTCCTCTTCCATAAACTGGGAATGAGAACAGAATTTATCACACAGGTCACAGAGCACCTGGGTGGAATCCTATTCCTACAGTTAACACTTGTGAAGCTCTTAGGACTGAGCGCAGCACACAGCTAACTCCACGGACATGTTTGCTACAGACCAGATTTATAACAGCCCAGAACTGGAAACAACTCAAAGGTCTTATCAACAGGCGAATGGAAAGACAAACTGTTGCACATACATAAAATGGAACACTTCTCAGCACTAAAACGGAATAAACTTTGTTTTAAGAGACATGGTCTGTCACCTAGGCGGAATACAGTGGGCAATCCCAGCTCACTGCCTCAAACTTCTGGGCTCAAGCGATCCTCCTGCCTCAGCCTCCCAAGTAGCTAGGACTATAGGCATGCACCACCACGCCTGGCCAATTTTTAATTTTTTTAGAGACAAGGTGTCACTATGTTGCCCAGGCTGGTCTTGAACTCCTGGGCTCAAGCAATCCTCCTGCCATGGCCTCCCAAAGTGCTGGGATTATAGGAATGAGCACTGCACCCAGACTAGGAATAAACTATTGATCCACCCATTAACATGGACAAATCTCAAAATGGTTATGCTGAGTGAAAGAAGCCAGATCAAAAAAAAAGAGTACCTACTATATAATGCCATTTATATAAAAATTTAGGAATTGGAAAGCAATCTATACAGGCCAATGCAGATCAGAAGTTGCCTGAGGAGGAGGGAGAGGAGGACTATCAAGGGGCACAAGGAAACTCTTGGGGTGATGGAGATGTTATTCTCCTGATCATAGTGATGGTTTTACAAATGTATATACATGTCAATTGTACACTTTAAATATGTGCAGTTAATTGTACTTCAATCAGCTGTTTTTAAAAGACACACAAAAAAGAGGGAGAGAATGAATGACTTGTTGCTTATGAATGAATAATGTCACATTATCTCACGAGCACCAGCTCGGTGGCCCCCAGCTGATTGTGTCTTGTTCTCTCCACCCCCACATGCGGCCCTGTGCCGAGCACCACACACCACACAATGCATCGCTCAGCACGAACAGAATGCCAGACCACGCAACTCACCTTCCCAAAGAGGTGGGACACCACCATGTCCGGCAGGGCTTGGGTCCATCCGGAGATCTGGAGAGGAGTAAAGTGGGTGGATGAGAAACCAGGAGCTAACAGTAGTTAACAAGGTCAGCAAAACCCCACTTCCCTGAGGGCAGAGTGGCATTGCCGGACTCCCTCGCTGCATACAGGCCTCAAGGACATCCCCCTTGACAGAAACTCAGTTCCTGCCTCCAGTTCCCTCCTGGACCTGATCCCCCCAAATGCAGGGCCTGGGACTATATCCAATTCCTTATTTTCAGAGGCCCATGCACAAAATGCACAGCAAATGAGTGCTGAATAAAGACCTAGCTACTGCTAGCTTACCCTGCTCCAAATATTCACCAAGTCCTCAGCAAAGAGGACTGCCCATTCACCTCTTCTAAAAACACACTGAGCTCCCCAGTCTACACCCCAGGATATGCTTGGCTCCCAACTATCCCTCCTCTCTCATCTCCAAGCCAGTTTCCCCTTTCTAAGTATACTGATATTACCAAAGACACTGACAATCTTCTTTTTCCTACCTCTCCCCAGTGACTAGGTTTGCAGCGGGAGCTCTATAAATCCTAGCATATAGCAGGAGCTCCATAAATGTGTGCTGACCTAAGCATTAGGCAAAAATGAGTAGGAGAGAAGCTCTAGACCTAAGGGTCTTTGGCTGGCCTTTGCCTGCCACAGCCCAGCTGTGTGGCACTGGGCAGTGTGCATACCTCTGGGTCTCAGACTTCTAATCTGGAACTGGGAGTGCCAGGAACTTCAAGGCCACAAGGTCAAGGTAAGGACTGCAAGAAGTAACTGCACATATCACAGTATCTAATACCAGTGCCTGGTACTCGAAAGGCTGGGGTTGAAAAGGAAGGGAACAGTACAGCTATTAAAGCCCCACAGACAATACTCAGGCTTCACATTAGCCAGTGGTCAACATCCCCGGACCTTCGAGTCTGGCTCAGAACAGCTATCATGAAGCCCAGTGGGTTGACTGGAATGTCACTTCCTTTGCTGGAAAATCAAATAAAAAACGAGTGTGTTCCACTCCGGAATGTCATACAGGCAGGAGGGAAGGGCTTCTGCATTCTGGAGGAATGTTCAAAGAACAAATGCAAAATCACAGTGGCTAGGACAGGGCGGGGGATGGGCAAGAGGCACGGCCCCTTCAAACCCTCGGTCCCTGGCAGCCACCCAAAATTTGGCAAAAATGCACTTGCAAAATGAGAAGCTGGGATCACCTCAGCTTGAAAGGCTCTGTCCTATTTCAACTGGAATGACCTCCCCCTCTCCTTGGCAAACACTGAGGCCTTTACGGGGAAAAAAAACAAAAACAAAAACACCACAATGATAATTTTTAAAAGATAAACAAGGAACCTCAGGACACCAGCCAGGGCAGAGCTTCCCAAGACAGCACAGGTCCCTTCTCCTCCAGGCAGCCCATCCTGCTGGCCAGGCCTGCCTGTCTCCCACCCCAGACAGGAGCCTCAGGGGAAAGGATGGTCAGGTCCATGAACCACGAAGTCAAAGCAAGCTGCATCCGGTCCCCATTCTACTGCCTAGCTTTATGTGACCCTGGACAATCCCCTCAGCCACACCAAGTCCTCACCTCTGAAACGGTGATAAAAATTCTCACCTCCTAGAGCGACTACGAAGATTAACTGAGGTCATGCACACATAGCAATGTAGAATGAAACTAGCACATGGTAAACTCTCAATCTAAGTTAGCTAATTATTATCGTAAAATTTTGTGGCACAGTTCGTACTAAATACACATTTATTTTTCTTTAATAATACATGAATGAATTCCTAAGATTAGAGGCTTTTGTCTTGTTCATCTCAAGAAGTCTTGTTCTTCAAGATGCTCAGCATCTTGACCAAAGCCTGGCACAAGTTAGGTACCCAGCTAACACTCATTAATCCAAGCAATGCTTATCCAAGCTGGCTCAGGGACCTGTGTCCCAGTGCTTTCCCTGGCTTACACAGCTTGGTGGTATTTAAGTCTTCTGAATGGCAAATGGCTGAGGTCACGTGTACTGTTCTAAGCAAAGCAGAGGGAACTGGAGTGGGCAGTAGAGGGTAGTGGAGGAGTGGGTAAAGAGAGAGCTTGTAGCTCCAGGGCTCCCCAGGCAGAGGCTGTGTGCACCTGTCCCTCTTCCTGCAGGGACCCCGCCTGCCTGACAGGCCCCCACCTCACCTTGGAGGCGGCCCAGTCCATCCAGCCTTCCGCATAAGGGTTCACGTTGATAAGGACGAGGCCCTCTACCATCTCAGGGTTGTTTAGCTGCGATTCAAGACACAAAGTGAGACAAACATCCCAGCAATCTGAAACACTAGGAACTTTCTAAGGCAAACCAAGGCTTGGGAGAAGTACCCAGAAAAAGGCAGTGTGGGCAGCAGAGCAGGCTGCTGCTCCCCGGCCTCACCCCATGCAAAACTGAGGTTCCAGCACAGCAGACACAGGATCGGGTCCTAGAGAGAGTGGGAAGGAGAAAGAGGAAGTGCAGGAGAAGTAGGAAGCCCGCCGCTTTGCAGACCTGCCTTGGGCAAGTCACTTCAACCCACGGAGGTTCAGCTTCTCCAGCTGTCAAATGGGTGTAACACACCATCAACCTCATCAATCAAACAGGGCACATAAATGCTTTCTAGTTGTGGCAGTAACAACTGTATTACTTACTTCCAGGATATATAAACACACACATACACACACACACACACACACACACATATACACACCACACAGTTACGCATCGCTGAATAACAGGGATACTTTCTGAGAAAATTCATCATTAGGAGATTTCGTCATTGTGTGAAGATCTCAGAGTACTTACACACACTTAGAAGCTATAGTCTACAACTCATCAAGGCTGTATAGTACAGCCCTTTGCTCCTAGGTTTGCTGTACAAACCTGTACAGCATGTGACGCTACCCAATACTGCAGGGAATTGCAACACGATGCTAAGTATTGATGTATCTAAGCAAATCTAAACATAAAAATGAACCATTATAATCTCATGGACCCACTGTCAAATATGCAGTCTGTCATTGACCGAAATGTCATTATGTGACACAGACATATATAGATATAGATATGTACACCTAGGGTACAGTTGAGACCATTTTTAATTTGCTGAGAGCCTATATGGCCAGGCCATTTTGTATTCATGTCAGTATTCCTTTCTTTTTTTTTTTTTTGGTAAGATGGATGTTGTAGAATGTCAGTATTCCCAACCTCCAGCAAAGCCCAGCAAATAATAGGCAGTCAAAATACAAACGGATGAAAAAAATGAGTATTGCTGCATTCTTACACAATTGCTCGGTGAGGATACAAAGGAACAGTGGCTCTTGACCTGAGCCCAGAGAAATAACAATGACAACTGTCATGAAAACTTCCCGTGTCTGATTCTAGTTTAGAATCAGTTATGACCCAGGAGTGCCCTGACTACAAAAACCTGTACAGCTGTTACAAAACAGTGTCATAGCAGAGTACTCAGTGAGTGAGGAGTGTCCTCACTAGATGGCTAAGTGGACAAAGCCCATGACAAAAGAATGTGTCCAGCATCATCCTTGAGTGGAGGAAGAGAAAAGGCTGTGAGTATATATATATATATATATATATGTATATATATATATATATGAGTACCCATGCACCACACACACACACCCACACACACAACTGTGGAGCATACGGGTCATTTCTTTTTCCCTTTTGGGTTTTTGATGCTTTTCCAAATGTCTTCCTTCATCTTAAAATGTTCTTTAAAATGCAATTTTCAAAAAATGCCAAAGCACTCACAGCAAATCGAGTTAGGATGTAGGCGCCTGCTCCTGTTCCCATGCCAATAATGCTTTTCAGCCTGGAAGCAAAAATACAAATGCATGTCACACAAGGAGTGACGGGAGCCTCCAAGGACCCACTCAGAACTTCCTGAGGGTGACCGCCTGGCTAGGCAATGCGCGAGCATGCCGCCGTGACTGCCTGCATAGCCCTGAGGTCACCATGCTTTAGGACTGGACAGAGACCTCGACCTTAGAGAGCCGCGCCCCTTCTCCTCACTTGCCTCCTGGCCGCCACCCAGGCTCTGAGAGACCGTCTGACATTTACGGGAAGGACCGTTACGGCATCATTTCTTCCCACTCTTAAGCTTTATTTTGGATTCTAAAACTTGGAATGAAAACAAATTGAGCAAGAACCATGAAGTTATCATTATTTGAAGAGCTCAAGACAGAGAGGAACACTGGAAAAATGAGGGTGTGGAGAGAAAAGCTAAGGTCTCAGGCAACTCCATTCCAGAACATTCCATGGGAAAGAGAAGCGAACGGAAGAATAGGAGGCAAGGGCAAATGGGTGGGGCGGCTGCCATCATGCAACATAACGTTCATGCGAGAGGAAAACTGAAGTTACAGGAGACAGACTAGAGCTCAGAGACTGTGTGAAGAACAGTGTTCACAGAGTGACGAGCTAATTTCTTGCCTCATCTTTAAACTGCAACCTTAATTTTAGTGGTCAGTCCAGAGCAAAGCCAAGGGGCAGGAAGATGCTAGAAACCAGGCTTCTCTGCAAACAGAGGAGGAGCTGATCCTTCGCTCTTACCCAAACTGTTGAAGGACTCCAGGAAGCATCTCAGCCAGCTGATCCATGGACGGGTACATGTACCTGGGGATGACACAGAGAAGCCATTATTGAGCGCCCGGACAGAAACGGGTAATCCAAACAGGGACACGCTTGAAGGGTGGGGACCATGCAACAGCCTGCCCCATGCACCCAGACCCCCCAGTCTAGTCCCTTCCCATCCTCCTTCCAAGACTCCTGCAGCACACTCTATCAATTGCTTCCTACGCTCCAGGTCCCACGGATGCATTCTGGGAATTAGCTCATTCAATTTTCACAATAACTCTAGGAGGCTGCTAGGATTTCCCCCCACAGCAAGATTATAAGCACCACTGAGGCTGAGAGATGAGCCACTTGGCCTCACAAGAGCAGTAGATGGTTAGCCAGAAACATGTCCTCACTGTGTTTGTCTGGTTTTGGGTCTAGGGTGTTGCAGAAACTGACTAGAAGGCATTTCACAATTCCAAACTCAGGGAGAAGGAATTAAAACAGGCATGAATGAGTTCCATCCACAAAGGAGTGATTGATCCTCACACATGCCGGGCTTTTGGTGAGGCAATGGCAGGGGCCTGTGAGCGAAGCAGATGCAAACCAGGACAGGAGCCAGCCCTCAAGTCAACAGAAACGGGGGGGGGTGTGACTCATAACAAAGGCTATCGAAACAGAGACCTGACGTGATCAGATGATCAGGGAGGGCTTCTTGGAAGAAGTGACGCTGAAGGGGTCATGGGAACCTGATGAGTAAAGCATGTGGGCAGGGAAGCAGTGTGTGCAGATGCCCTGGGAAGAGCCAGAAAGAGCCCGTATGGTGTGGCTCCACATCAACAGAGCCACTGAGCTGAGAAGCCGCAGGGCAGAAGAGGGGCAAAGACATGAAGCTCCACTGAAATGGCCCCGGCTCAATTTGAAGCCAGCAGCTCCTAAGGTGTGACACTGGAGAGAAGCCACTTAATTGCAGGGCCCTCTGTTTCTTCCCTGTTCCCCAGGGCTGGTGTGAGGCGAGGAAGCAGCAGAATTCTACTTCCAAGGTCCCTCCTGTGTAGGTGGTGGACACCGAAGCCAGGAGGAGCCCAGCCAGGGATCCCCTACCCTGCTCTGCTGTCTCAGCGTCAGGATACAGGCGGCTCACCCTTAAAGGGCCTGGAGACGCCCCCTCACCCCTCCCAAGCCCCACACTCTCCTCCGCCCTACTCCAGGAGGAAGAAACAAGTCAGGCCCCACTCTGACAGTGGGTCCCACCAGACGCACACGAAAACCACCTAGTAAACTAGGGGGGAAATGCACTGTAATACCCAGACCAACTAAATAAAAATTCCTGGGGGTAGGGCTCAGGCCTCAGAATATTTGTAAAACCTCACCAGGGGGAACTAAGAGTTTCTGCTTTCCCCCAAGTCTTTCACACAATTGGTCCAACCAAAGATTTACGGACATACCTCTGGCATTATCTGCTGGTTAACAATTAACCATGTCCCACTGTTTTAATACACTTTTAATTTTTGGTCCTAACCCCATATGGTTGGCTGTCCCTTCCCTTCCTCTCTGATAAAGGTTAATTATTAAGGATAATTCTGAACACTAATAAAAAAGGATATCTATTTATAAATGCCAAGAAGGCCTCTTCGGGAAGACTTTAAGCCCAAGAACCTACTCCTGCCCTAGTTTAATCACAGCGTCAGGTGCGGGAACAAGAGGGGTTATCTCTGAGGTCTGCCTCCCCCACATGATACTGATTGGGGGATCCAACAAGCTTGACCATAATTGCACAAGGGGAAACTGAAAGGCCATGCCCATACAGATCACGAGCTGACAAGGGCCAGGCAGTGTAAACACTCTCAACTAAGGCAGCCTGATGTTCCAAAGAGGATACACATCTCAGCAGATAGGACCAAAGCCAACTCCCCAGTTATCAGCTGTGCAACCTTTTTTTCTTTTTTTGGAGACAGAGTCTTGCTCTGTCACCCAGGCTGGAGTGCAGTGGTGCGATCTCAGCTCACTGTAACCTCTGCCTCCCAGGTTCAAGGGATTCTCTGGCCTCAGCCTCCCGAGTAGCGGGGATTACAGCCACGCGCCACCACGCCCAGCTAATTTTTGTATTTTTAGTGGAGACGGGGTTTCACCATGTTGGCCAGGCTGGTCTCAAACTCCCAACCTCAGGTGGTCCACCCACCTTGGCCTCCCAAAGTGCTGGGATTACAGGTGTGAACCACCGTGCCCAGCCTCAGCTGTACAACCTTCAGCAAGGTAGTTAACGCCTCCATGCCTCAATATGTTCATCTGGAAAATGGAGCTAACAACAGCAGCCACACAGAGCTAGCTGTAAGGATTAAGCCCAATGTGAGATACGAATGATGAAGCCTGGCCCACAGGAAGTGCTTCACCAATGTTACTTCTCTCCCTCTCTTTTTCTCCCCAACCGTCTAGGTTTTTCACCACACTATTTGGTGGTGTCTGGTCCTCCTCCACTTCAGTCCTGCCCAGGCTGAGCACACCTATCGTAATGCCAGCCTTGCAGGAAGGCTGGGGGAATGGGGAGATAGCATCTGATGAGTATGCTGTTTCAGTTTGGGAAGATGAGAAAGTCCTGGAGATGGACGGTGGTGATGGCTGCACAACAATGTGTGAATGTCCTTAATGCCACTGAACTATATACTTAAAAACAGTTAAAGTGCCAACTTTTATGTTATGTACCTTTTCCCACAATTTAAAAAGTGCTAAAGACGATACATTTTATATTTTACCACAATTAGAAAGTATTTAAAAGAGCAAAGCAGCTGAACCCCTCCCTGACACCCAGTTTCCACCCTGTAGAGCTCATAGGGCAAGAGGCCTCTCACCCTGCGGGGAAGGAGGCTGCACCGTCCTGCTGGCCAGGGGCGTCCACGTGGCAGACGGCAAAGTGCTGGGTGATCTCCTGCATGTCCTCGTAGTTGAAGAGGGGGTTGTAGCAGGTTTTGTCTGAAGAACAGCAGAGAGGGAGAGACGAGAAAAAAGTAAGATGAGAAAAAAATTAGGTGTCTCGGTGGCAAAGCACATTCATTTTGTTTCATTCCTATTCAGAAGAAGGAAGTGAACTTAGAAGAACACAGATGTTCGCGTTTTTTGTGTTTTGGTTTTGTCCCCACGCCCACTTTCCTCTGGTGATAAAAAGTAAGAGTAAGTTTCATGGGGCAAGGGAGTGGTAGCTGGCAGACGAATGTTGCAGTTGGTGCTGGAAGGGGCTCCCAGGCTGGCTCCCGCAGCTCCACCAGTCAGCCAGGGTCAGGATGGCCCTGGCAGGAGATGAGTTTGCCCCCCTGATCCTCTCTTTCCATCTGGGTCCACTATACCCTCCCATCTGGGGTACTGGCCCAGGACACACATAATTTTCAAATGAGGAGGAGCATGGGAGGTGAGGTATGCCTCCTCCATTCATGTGGCTTGAATGAGTCTCCTATTTCCCAGGCTCCCTTGCAATGACAGGCAGCCATGTGATCTGTTTCTGGCCAATAGCCAGTGACTGTCACCATTTCCTCACCATACCTGCCACCCAGATCCTCTAAGATCCTCTAAGTTTCTCTCTTCTCCCATCTACCTGCTGGAAGCATAGTTTCCAGCAGAAGGGCTCTGCAGCCCCAGGGGATGGCAAACCCACAAGCTAGAAGGAGCCTGGGTCCTTGAATTGCCAAATAGAACATGTCCCACTAAACACCCACTAAACTGTTACATGAGTGAGAAATAAAACATATATTGTGCTAAGCCACAAAGGGCTTGGCATCTTTTGTTATAGTGGTAAGCCTATTATAAACCAACAATGAACCTCTCTAAATGGGGAGAGACGCTGCCATATGCAATTCCAGTTCCTTGTCAGAGTCAATAAAATAAGATAGTGTAAATCAAAATACCTAGCATGGACCTGGTACAAAATGGATATAAGGGAAACAGACAGGGGAAGAAGTGAGATAAAAGAAGGTGAAAATGAAGTAAAAAAGTGTTTTCAGTGACATCATCCCCAGCCTCAAGGTATTGATAAGCTTTATAGAAACAAATTAAAATCAGGCAGTCCATCGTCAAAAATCAAGCAAGCTTGCAATACTTAAGTTCATAAAAATTATGGGACCAGTGAAACCTGTGTCTTCTGATTCCTCACAGAAGAATTCACCTCTATTCCATGAAATTTCAACATTTAGTAGATTCCATTCCATTCTCATCTATGAAAAATGAGGAACCCACCTATGAAACCCTCCTGGTAATCTTGGAATTCACGGTCTAAACATTGACAGCAGAGTTACTCACACAGCCAAAAAGTGAAAATGCCCCAAATGCCCATCAACTAAAGAATAGATGGCCGGGCCCAGTGGCTCATGCCTGTAATCCTAGCACTTTGGGAGGTGGAGGTGGGTGGATCACCTGAGGTCAGGAGTTCGAGGTCAGCCTGGCAACATAGTGAAACCCCGTCTCTACTAAAAATACAAAAATTAGCCAGGTGTGGTGGTGGGTGCCTGTAATAATCCCAGCTACTTGGGAGGCT
Source organism: Hylobates moloch (assembly GCF_009828535.3). Taxonomy (NCBI): domain Eukaryota; kingdom Metazoa; phylum Chordata; class Mammalia; order Primates; family Hylobatidae; genus Hylobates; species Hylobates moloch. The sequence continues at coordinate 113,625,321 of NW_026652284.1, forward strand.
GAGGCAAAAGAATTGCTTGAACCCAGTAGGTGGAGATTGCAGTGAGCTGTGATCGCACCACTGCACTCCAGCCTGGGCAACAGAGCGAGACTCTGTCTCAAAAATAAAAATAAAAAAAAAAAAGAAAAAGAAAAAAGAAAGAATAAAGTGCAGTAAATCCATACAATGGAATATTATTATTCAATACAGGAATAAAGGAAATATAAAAACTAATGCATGGCCTGGATAAACCTTGAAAGCACTATGAAACAAGCCAGTTACAAAAAAAAAGCACATATTATTTGATTCAATGTATACAAAATTCCAGAATAGGCAAATTCACAGAAAAGGAAAGTCAATGAAGGGTCAGTCATCTGAGGGTGGGGTGACAGATAAAAGGTACAGGATTTTTTGGAAGGATGAAAATGTTCCAAAATTGTGCTGATGGTTGCACAATTCTGTGAAAAGACTAAAAACCATATGCGTGCATTAATATAGAAGTCACTGCCACAGATAGCAAAGAGCTTCCTGTGTTCCCAGCGCCTCCGGGCACACAGACAACTCCGTGCCCACATGCAGCGCATTTCTGGCTTTTCCAGGCTGTGGCAAGAGTTCTTCCCAGAACAGCCCCAGGAAGTCCCAGGCAAAAAGAAACCACCAGCTCCCGGCCATCAGCCCTTCTTGGCTGCCTTTTTCTGCCACTCTCTTGGGAACCGGCTGACAGGGAACCAGAGCTCCTTAGAACTTACGGTTCATGCCGATGTCATGGTAGGTGAGGATGACAGGCCGGTTTCCCTTGGGAGTCCCACACAGCGTGACGTGAACAGAGCCGTGTAAAGTCTCGATGTCCTGCTCCTGAGGAGACACAGCAGACAGTGGGCTGGTCATGTGGGGTTCATGGCATCCGTGTGGCTGAAGACAGTCAGCCTGTTTCCAACTGTGTTTTGAGGAAGCTCATTTCTCGTCTGGCCATAAGAACCCTGGCTTCGGGCAGTAGCTCTCTCTGGCCAGAAGCCACCCCCAGGACCAGGGCTAGGAGGGGACTTCCATGAGGCAGGGGACAGAGGCCTGGCTCGGACTGTGCTGTTAAATGCATAAAATGCCGGGGAAAGGGCCTGCCCGCAGCCGTCTCTGCACCAGATTATTTGCTCCGTCCGGAAAACAGGCCATCAAGCCTGCGCTTCCTTGCCCCCAGGCCCCACTGGCCCCAAAGGTTACTGTACCTGTGATTAACATCTGCTGGCTTGGGACTACCCAGAATTCACTCCCCACTTCCAAGAACAGCCCCCAGTTTCCTTCAGGAACCCACCCAACCCTCACCCCCAGTCCTAAGAGTTCTGTCGACAGTGACCCCCCTCCCCACGTTTCACAAGTCAAGGCCAATTCATGCACTCCACCTCCCAGTTGCAAGGACTGGATCAGGAAAGAACACGTGGGTTGTCTCAGGCTAACTAAAGCCAGCTGCACTTATTTCTAGCAATTAGGCAACAGGATTGGACTTGATGGAACAAGGTTGGGAGGGCTGGATCTGCAGCAGCCACACTGTCACCATGAGGCAAGGGCCTGCCTGAAAGCATGGCCAGCCCAGGGATGGAAAAGAGTGAAAGAAGGTTTGGGGATGGCATCCACCACCTGGGATTTTCAGTCACATGGGCCACCAACTTCCAATCCCACGTAAGCCATGTTGAGTTGACCAAAAGATTCTGAATGATATCATGTCCATCCTCCCTCCTGCCCTTCCTTCTCGTTGGGCCAGGTGGTTCTTCTGGTCAAGGCCAACTCTCCAGCTCGGCCAGCGACCCCCAGCCAGCTTACCCCCAGTCATCCCTGCGCTTCTCCGCACCAAACCTTCCTAACAGCTGAAGACCTGCTCACCTTTCTTCCTCTGGAAAACAAAAAAAAGGCACCCTGCCTTGGTTCCAAGTACCCCAGCTCACTCATGGACCAATCTTTCACCTGCCATGTTCATCTAAACTCCTGCAGAGGATGGTTGTGAGTCTTTCTCAATTGTCACTTCCACTCGCCCTTCACCCCATGCCTACCCCGGGCTTCCGCCCTCCTCAAGGTCACCCAGAAGTTCCCGAGGACCCCAGTCACTCATCTCCCTTGAGAAATTTCCACATCTGAGAGCAGTGACCTCCCCTTTGAAGTGCCCCACTGTGGGCTCTGCTCCCACAGGGCAGTTGGGGAGCAGGAGGCAAGGCTATCAGGCTGCTGAGACCATCCAGGTGCCAAGGCAGTGCTGAACCATGTCCCTCCACGTCCTCACCCTCACAGGAGCCCTGCCAAGGCCATGTGACCCAGCTGGCTGAGGAAGTGAAGTCAGTGTCCCAGAGTCACACTGGCAGGCAGCACAGAGGCAGGTCCCCCAGCCAGCCTCCGCGGGGCCCCAGGCTTCTCAGCACTTGACCCGCCCGCGAGCGGCGCGCACTCAGACCTCACGAGGTCACCTCAGCTCAGCACGCTGCATTGATTTTCCAAAGAGTAAACGAGGCAGTGAAGTGGAACACAGAACACTCTAAATGCTGTTGAACCTGCTTCCAGAAGCTGGCAGAAATGTGACCCATACAGGTCGCTGCTGTGTGGCGGCAGACAGGAGGGTCAGCGTTCACAAACTCACGCTTGAGAAGAGGGGATGGGACAGATCACCACTTAGGCACCCTGCTTGAATCTTTAAAACAGGAACAGCCTGGCCCTTCCTACCTCCTAGGGGTGCTGAAGGCCCAGAGGACGTGGGCTGCTCCATCTGCAAGTGACCCCCCGTGAAGTGGCACGAGGCAGCCACCCCCACGCCATCCACACCAGCTGGTGATCGGATTCCACTTCTGCTACTTCTTTACCCCTGATACTTAAGGCAGTTCGATTTCATCCGAGAAACATTCATTAGGCACCTACTGTATGCCAGGTCCCCTTTGTCCCTGCAGGGATGAGGGGGTGACAACTCACAAGCTAGTGGGGGCGGCGGAGACGGCCCCGGGGGGGCTGCAGGTCCTCTGGGTCCTCTGAGAAAAGAGGAGAAAGAGGATTCAACCCACCGGCGGGTTGCTGGGAATGGGACCAGGAAAGCCTCCTGCATCCCTTAAGATCAACGATTCTCAGCCTGAGGAACAGGTTCAAAAATAAGGAAAAATGGCATCCAATTCCCAGGTTCCCCCGTAGCATATGAAAGCTCCGTACTGAGTTTCCAATAAGAACTCACCACCTTCCCATCCCCAGCGGAGGAGTGCAGGGGTTCCCAACACTCACTTGGAGAACCCCGAAGCCAGCCAGCCCCAGGCCGCCATCGTGCTTCTGCAGAAAGGAGACAAGCACCCCAGCTCACTCATGGACCAATCTCTCACCTGCCATGTTCATCTAAACTCCTGCAGAGGGTAGTCGTGACTCTTTCTCAATTGCCACTTCCACTTGCCTGCCCTGGGTTTCCACCCTCCTCAAGGTTACCTAAAAGTTCCCTGTTCCCGAATGGCACAGGGACGCAGCAGTGGTTACCAGGTGAGGGTGGTGACATATAAAGAGGCTCTGTACAGAGCCAGGCCCAGCCCCCTGGGAGCACCCGGGCCCGCCCAGCATGGGGTCATCCTGGCACCTGCATTAGCCCCCAACATCGTAAGCCCCCGGCATACAGAGCTCAGCCCCATCTCCCTTCCCCCCTCTCTGCCCCTCAGGGCCCAACACTTCTTTCCTGCCCATAACAGGCACTGGAAAAATCCATCGATGAGGGAGCAGTGGCCCAGCTTCCAGTGGGGGCCGGAGATCATCTGCTGGGCCCAGCCCAGCCCTGTAGCCACTGTGGGAACAAAGGTCCATTTGTTTGTGGGGGCACATTCTTCATTGTCTCCCCAGCTGACCCACATGCCTCCCTCTAAAAGACAGGCTAGGGCAGGCGGTGTCCCCACCGCCATGGACATCGGAGTTCAAATCCAAGTCCTACCACTCCCCAACCTCTGAGCCTCCAGATCCTCACCCCTGAGCTGGGAGAGCCGCCTGCACCCCAGGTTCCATAGCAGGAGAGGAGTCACCTGCACGGAGCCCAGAGCACAGCACCAGGCAGGAAGGGGACTCCCAGTGCAGGCAGCAGAGGGTGCTAATGTGGCGGCAGGTACGGGACACGCCACCCTAGCTGGCATCAAGAATGTCCCTGGCAGCCCCCGGGGTTGCGAGTGGGTAGCAGATTTTTGACTCATCTCTTTGAAGGTCTTAAAATTATACAGCCATGGAACCAGAACTAAATTGGAGGGTCTATTCCTCAGTCCAAGAAGGAAAGCCTGCCTGGGTCTCATTCACTTTCTGTCCACAGGCCTCTGCACAGCTGCCTGCTCTCAGTGGGCACCCGGTATCTGCTGGACAAGAGTTCTGATCCTGACAGATAATGGTGAGCACTACCCCCTAGGAAGGAAACTTCTCTCCTAAGGGCATCGATCCATGTTGGGATCTTCCCCATTCTGCTCTTGGATTGGCCACGAGATGCTCAGCTCCCTCCTGATAAGCCCCCCAGGGTTGGTGAGAGCCTCACAGAGCACTAATGCTTCACCCCAGCTCATGAGTGTCAGGATCCTGGCTGCTGTCCCAACACTGCCCCAAACCTCAGCCTGAGCAGGACTCAAAAAAGAGGCTTTCGACATTGCTAGCCTTGGTGGGAAGGACAAAGACCCTGTCTGAGAATGTGGAAGTGAAGTGGTGAAGGTCACACAGGGGCAGGGCTGCTTCCCAGGCATAGGTGAGCAGAGGTGAGGGAGAACATTTGCCAAGCGCCTACTAAGACTAAGGCAGGGTATCAGACCTCCATGCCACCGGGAGGCCCATCAATCCCATTTTACAGGTAAGGAAGTTGAGGGGACTCTCCCAAGGTCATAGGCTTGTGGTGGTAGAAGCAGGATTCGAACTCTCTCCGCTGGGCCCTTGCTCCTTAGTGCCAGGGTCTGCTGGCCCCCATCGGTCCTCCACTCAGTTCCTGGCCCACCAGCACACACAGGAGGAGGAGGAAAAAAGCAAGTGTTGTGATCTTCTCTGTACCCAAGTCCCATCCCCTAAGTCACACACACACACACACACACCCAACAAACACACCCACCAACAAACACACGTGCACGCACGCGGTTCTAAGCCAGTCAGGAAGACTGTCTGAGATTGAATGGGAGAATTACAACACTCACAAACACAGGCCTTTGTCCTATTCAGTCCCAAAGGAATGTTCTGTCCTTCTGTCCCTGCGGGGATAAATCACTCAGTGTTCTGGAGAGAGGAGCCCGTCCCATGCCTTCTATGTTTTCCCAAAGAGAAAGCAAAAGGAACCCAGAACATAGAACTGCAAGGTGCACTGTTCGTCCTCTTGCCTGAGAGGGCAAAGTGCCTGTCTTGGGGCTCATGAGGGACCCCCCAACTTCTGGCTGGGACAAGGCTGGCAACACAAACACAACTCCTCCACCATCCAGAGCCCCACAGCCAGCTCTTGCACAGTTCAGGACCAGGCCACAGAAGACCCTGCTCACAAGGCCTGATCCAGACAAGGAGACGAAAAGACAAAAACCCGGCTGCACACATTGTCCTCTCACCTGCTCTGGAAGAGTCTAGAAAGCTGCTCTCTCAAGTCTAGAGGTGATGGCAGGGATGGGGGCAGTAATAAACAGCCACTGCATCTTACCCCATGCCCGCTTTGAGTTTCTCACACGTGTTTTCTCATTAAATACATGGAACAACCATTGCAGAGATGAGAAAGCTGAGGCTGAGAGAGATTAAGGACTTCATCCAAGGCCACACAGCTGGAATAATGGGGCAGGATCTGAACCAAGCTTGGATTCGAATGTCTGCATCCAAAGCCTGTTCTCTTTAACATCCTGTTTCATATTCTGTGCCGGGCAGAAGAGGGGAAGGAAACCTTTCTCTGCAATGTGCACTGTGACTCCCTAAAGGGGATGCAGCAAGTCAGATTTCCCACACTTATTTGACTGCAAAACACTTGGACCTCCCCAGCGTCTCCAAGGACTGGCCATCCATGCAGCACAGGCTGTTACACTACCAAACAGAATCGAGAAATATTATCTGCTGCTCCCATCCTCCTAAAACAGGCACCTGCCCCCAAACTGCAGGCATGTGTGTCTTTGTGAGGAAGTGTGCCAACACTGGAAACACCTCAGCACAGACATCAGACGTCACCTCCTCCTTCCTGCTACCCACCATACGCACGCCATGCAAGCCCTGTTCTCTTCTTTGCAGCACAACCACAATTACAAATATACGTGTAACAGCTGCCTCCCCAGCCAGGTCGCCAATTCCCAGAGGGAAAGGCTGGTTCTCCAATTGGCAGAGTCTGGCCTGGAGGGTGCTCTTAGAGATTTACAGTCTACACTGCCTGTATGCTGGCAAGTAGCAAACATGGCACCTACCACTATGGTCTACACCGCCTGTAAGCTGTCAAGTGGGGAAACAAGACCTAACACTAAGTATGCCTTAAAGATTTCATCTCTTTGGCTGTCAACCCTGGCTTGGGAGCTTTAAAACTATGGCAGACTCCGTTGGTTGGCATCCCAAACATCTGTTGTTCCCTTCTTTTTGAGGATAGAATTCCAACTGATATACTAAGCAGCAAAGTGCCTGATAAAGTGGTCCCCTTCCTCACTCACCTCCCTCGTAACCAAGGACGGTCAGGAGGTTCAGTTCTGGCCAATGAGATGCCAGCAGAAATTCCTGCAGCTTCAAGGAGAGTTTTTTAAAAAGGGTCAAACTTGACCTTTTGATTCTTATCCTTTCACCCTCCTGCCTGCATCGTACTTGGAACATGGATGAGATGCTCGGGGGTTCGGTGGCCATCCTACCAATCTGAGGACCAAAGCCGCATGCTCAGGTGATAGCAGGAAGCTGTAAGGACTAACTCCAGCTGGGCTGGGTGACATTCATAGCTGGGGTGTTAGCTTTCTAGCTTGGTGAGAATAGCAAACATTTCCTTGGCACAGCACTGGTTTTTGAGCAATACTCATCCTAATGATATAACCACCACGTGCCTCTGGCCAAGTTATCAGCCTTCTCTGACAATCCCTGCCGTCAGCTGTAAGCTGAGGTCAATGACAAGGCCTCCTGCTCCACTGTGATGCTCCCGAGACTAAAACCATGGTACAGACCTGAACGTGTTTTGCAAGCTGCAGCATTTCCCTCCATGTCATTTGTTATAGACAACCGCTCCAGAGACGATTAGTGTGAAGCTGCTGGGGCCAGCCTCACTGGCTTAAGACAACTCTCTGGATGATCCGGAGGGGCTCTGGAGGCCAGCTGTGACTGTCTCCCCGCTGCCCCCAGTAATCCCCTTCTTCCCAGCAGGCCCTGGGCAGATGCTGACTGTCCTGGGCTCTAAGAGGATGACCGCGTACCCAGGCTCTAAGTCAGCCGGTGGGTTGGGCGACCGCTCCCTCAGTCTAGCAAGCCTTGGGGTCCAAGCATGGCCAGAGCAGTTACGGTGCCCTCTGGAACAGCTGTCCAGGAAGCTGACTGTGGCTCATCAGCATAAAGTCAAGGCCCATGACAGCAGGAAAGGCACATCATGGGAACAGACGCTCAAGAGAAAATGTCAGGGGCCTGCCCCCTCCCCACCATCTTTTCATAAAATGATACACTCCTCCCCCGATATTTTCCTGGTTCATCTTCTATGCCCATGGAGGAGGAGGGGGAGCCATAGCAGTGCTATTCATCTTAATGATCCATTCCATTAAGTAACACACATAGGCTAGGTGTGATGGCTCACACCTATAACTTTGAGCTTGAGACCAGCATCTGCAACATAGTGAGACCTCCTTTCTACAAAAAACGAAATTAGCCAGGCATGGTGGCTCACGCCTATAGTCCCAGCTACTAGGGAGGCTGAGGTAGGAGGATCACTTGAGCCCAGGAGGTCACAGTTGCAGTGAGCCGAGGTCGCGCTAATACACTCCAGCGTGGGCAACGAAGGGAGACCCTGTCTAAAAAAAAAAAAAAAAAGAGTAAAGAACACATAAAGTACCTACCAGAGATAACCAGGGGAGGTGTGTGTAGCCAGAAGGAACACGATAAAAAGACAGCCACCCACTTACTGAGTAAGTCCGATAAAGCCAGCTTTGTCTCCTGTGCTGTATCATGACAGCCATTGAACAGCCTTTGGGGCTGAAGTATAGGTGCCCAACGAGATAACAGAGTTAAGATTCAAGATAGATAGGTCCTTGGGCTTCCAAAGCCATGATTCCCCTGCAAGCCTCACACAATGGAAGACCTTCAAGAGGTCAAGCTAGGCCTGTCACTTCTCACTTCATTCCCCAGTCTTCTTTTATGTTGACATCAGGTCAAGAGAATTAAAGTTACACAGAGTCAGGGAACAGGCTGCAGTGGGCAGAGAGTGTCAGCCTGGGAATACAGCATGCAACTGGAACCCACGCTGAAGACCTCAGTTCTCCAAGGAAACAAGAATTAGGAAGAACGTCTTTGTTTGGATTAGGGTGAAGAGACGGAGCAGACCCCGTCATCCATGGAGCAGGGGAGGGCGACAAAGACCTGTGAGCTGAGCCCGCTGCTGTGTGCATTCAGCGTTTGCAATGCGCTCAGGGACAGCGATGCTCCCCACTGTTTCACAGATTAGGAAACTAAGCCCCAGGGAGGTCAAGCGAGTGGCCAAGGACACGCGAGTGGCAAATGAAAGGGCTGGGTCTGCACTCGCTTCCGCTCACTGCACCCTTTCTGGGACACCAGGAGATGAGTGAGGTCAGCTTGGCAGAGCCTGGCCTGGACACACCTCGGAGGCCTGGGTATGAGCCCCACCTCTCCTCTTCCATTGGAGGGTACTCCTAGGAAACCCACAGCAGAATTGCAGAAGCAGCACGCTGTGCTTATTTTCCAAAGCCTCATTTTGCGCTGATCCAGATGAGCGTTCCTGTCATCTGTCACTCTAAGGGTTTGCTCTAAGTCCCAATGGCTTTGCTAGGAAGTAGGGCTGGGGGAGGGCGAGAATGGGAAATGGCGAGTTGAGGATTTCCAGACTTCTATCTGAGTTCTGCCCACCTTCAGTCATGGGGCATGAAAACAAGAAGCAACTGTGTGGAAAGAGAGAAATTAGCAAAAGGTCACTATTTCCATTTTCCCTGTGAGCTGGTCTGCTTCCAAGAAAAGGAGGGAAAACAGCGCCCCCCACCTCCCCCCCCGAATGGGATCGTACATCCCCAAGACCAGCTCAGCTCTGCTGAACAAGAGGCCTCACAGCAGAACGGGAGCCAGACCTCCAGAGCCCCTGCCCACCCTGGTGCTGCCCCAGCCCCCTCCACCGCTCCACGTGGAGGCCCTGTGGGTAACATCAGCTCATTTCCCAGGGAGCCCTGGTGAGCACACAAACATAGATTCCCATGGAAACCAAATCAAATCTAACCGTCTGAATAACTCAAGATCCAGGTGGAGGGAATTAGAAGCAGCAAATCCAACAGAAAAAGCAATCTGAAGCCACAGAAAGTCACCCGGCCCACGAGGTACAATTTATCGGTGATGAAGTCAACTCTGATGTCCCTTCCCTAAAACTCGTTAAATGAACTTTGGCTCCAGACCTGCAGATTGAATCAGCTTTCACCATCTATCTCATCATGGCGTGACACTGGGCAAATCCCTTCACTTTTTCTGGACCTCGTATCTTCCACATGAAACAAAGATGGCAAGGACAGATGGCAAGGATACCTCCCTCAACAAGGTTTCATGAGGATCACACGAGTGGATGCAGGAAGATAGCCCAGCACGGTTTCTGACATACAGCAGAGCTCAGGAGAGGCCAGCCATTACGACTTCCATGACTCTAACATTTTTCGGAAGCAGATGGATCTAAATCTAAGACTATCTCAACAGTACCCTTTGGCAAATTCCCTACCATCTTCAAATGGGTCTCTCATCTGCAAAAGAGGCCAACACCCCTCACCTTGGCAGGGAAGCCCTGAGACAAGGAGTATGCAAATATTCATTCTTCCTCCTCTTCCCTCCCCCAGGTGGCCTTCCACAAAGCTCCCCAACTGGAGCAGAAGTCTTGGACTCTAGAATTCTAGCCAAAGAAAATAAGCTGGAACCCAAAATACTCCCACCCTCCCTACTCATCAAATTTGCAAACACAATTGCCTAAAACCTGATGCCGGAGGCCTCTCAGCAGAGCCAGACCAGACCGTGTCCTTCCTGCAACCCCGACACCTACTAGGCCAGCAGCCTGCCCAGCCCGTGCTCTGAGGGTTCCGGAATCTTTCCAGGAACGGGAGCCAGGCGGGGGCCTGACAGCGCTGGCAGAACCTCATATGCAAATCACCAATCACTTTGCCCAAACATCACCCAGGACAAAACAAAGAGACCACCTAAAGGCGATGCCAGTGATGGAGAGATAAGGCCTGATGCCATCTGCTCTGGCAGGCGAGCTGTCTCCAGAGACAGGCCACCCAGCAGCTCAACGCAGACTCCGCCAGCAGCTCCTCAGTGCCGAGCTCTGGGCTCAAGTGTGTGTGTTTTGATTCATTTAAAAAACAACAACAAAAAAAGCCTAAATTATTGACTACATTGAGAAAGGAAGTAGGAATCTGCCTGAGTTAGTCAAAGTCCTGAAGCAGTAATTATTTTTCAAGGAATAACATCGGCTGCTTTCAGATACACAAAATAAAGCGACTCAGACTCCTCAGACTGGACCAGGAGGCAAGCTATGCCCAGGGGAAGAACTGCCCAGGAGGGAGCCTTATTTTAACAAGCAGGTAAGAAACCAACTAAATGGACAGATAAAATCCATTTGCCATTAAGGCACATCAACTCTTGAGTCCTACGACAGCTCATCGTCAGTAGGCTAAACATAAGCCCAATGAAGTGTTGCTTAGATTATCTGCTTGGCTAGATTTTTTGACGTGGCAAAGGTGAACCAGAATCTAGTCCATAAGGGCTCGATCAGCCTTTCCAGGAACAGGGCTGTATTCAAGCACCACGGTTGAGAGAACTGTCTGCGTCAGACAGCCCTGGGCTCAGTGTGGCTCACTTCACAGCTGCCCCCCCCGGGAAAGCCTCGGTTTCCTTATCTGTAAAGTAAGGATGACGGTACAGGTCCCCAAAGATTCAGCAAGAGAGCGTGGGAGGCCCTCAGCGCTGGCCTGGCTCATCAGAGGACACTGAAGTGCATGGCAGACAGGTGCTGTCCTGTCGCTTTGCTGGAACTACCGTGTGAATCTGAGGTCAGATTATGCTGACCAGTCCCCGGGCTGATACGCCCTGTAGGTCCCCTTGACCAAAGCTCTGTCCTTCTCAGCTGCTGGCCCTGGAACCCATCAGGCCCCAGAGGGCTTCCGTCGCCACACTGCACTGCATCTTCTGAAGGAAACTCTACAGCAACCCTACACCCAAGATTTTGGAGACTGCTGAAAATCTGGGGGACGCTTTCATCAATCTCATAAGCCCCTAACACCTTCCAATCTAAGAAGCCAAATCTAAATGAATACAGTTTTATAGAAAGATTTTCTTTTGGTAACAACCTTGAAAAAGTGTCATTCAACACTCAGATTTCAGTTCAAATATTGTGACTTACTGGGAACACTGAGCCTGTTAACAGCTTACAAGAGTACACATTTTTGCCCTTGGAAATTTCAGAATTCAGATCAGAAAGGCTTTTGCTTGTGCTGTTACCTCTGCCTGGAATGATCTATCCCCAGTCTCTTTGTCACGTGACTGGCTCCATCTATCTTTTAGGTTTCAGTGCAATGTCACCACTTAAAAAAAGCCTCAACCTAAGACAGCACCCCAGCCATGCCCTATCCCATCACCTGGCTCTGTATCACCCTTCACTATTATCTTCAAAGCACCTACAGAAGCTGGAATGCTCACATTTGCTTGTTTGTATGTTTATTTGCCTCTTTCTTCTAAGGAATCAGGATTGGTTTCAAATATGTGCCCTGGAAGCACATGGCTTGAGGTCCCCTTTCCAGCTCTGCGATCTCATGCAAGTTCCCTAACCTCTCTGTGCTTCAGGTCCTCTCTCTCCGTAGGACGGGGACAGGATCGCTGTAAGCACACGTGGGGCACATTTGGCATGCTGCCAGACACACATTCTGTGCTCAGCAGTGCTGAGCTATTATTCCAGAATTTAGGTTCCTGAAAACACAGGTCACTGCCTGTCATGTTCATCACTGCATCCCCAGCACCTAAACTAATGCCAGGCACAAAGTGGACATTCGTTAAAGAAACAAAGGAAGGCAAAATAGGGAAAAATGCTCCGACCTCATAGGACAGCTTGGGGAATTAACTCAGAGGGCTCAGCCCAGGCTGGTGCACGATGCTGGGAGACCTTATCCTGACCTCTGCTCTGTCCTTCCAATGGCTTCTCTGTGTGGTCCCTACTTTAATGATGTCCTAAGGGGCAGCTCCTTAGCCGACCCCGGCCTGAGCCACATAGGTTGACCTTCCCTATGGTAGGGACAGGAGCTCCTACTCTCTGTTCTATCAGTTGCCTGTGTCCTGAGATGGGAGGATGTAAACGTGTTTTGCAGACTTTCCAGAGAAACACAAATGTGAGGAATTATCTTCGCAGGGAGCAGATAAACTATGCTTTCCAGGTTTCTCAGAATTGGTAACCAAGATTTTAAAATCCAAAATAACTACATGATCCAGTGATAGGGTTTGGCTGTGTCCCCACCCAAATCTCTTCTTGAATTGTAGCTCCCATAATCCCCGCGTGTCGTGGGAGGGAACCAGTGGGAGGTAATTGAATCATGGGGGCAGGTTTTGCCCGTGCTGTTCTCGTGACAGTGAATGAGTCTCAAGAGATCTCATGGTTTTATAAAGAGCAAGAGATCTCACAGTTTTATAAACGGCAGTTCCCCTGCACACACATGCTCTTGCCTGCCACCATGTAGGGCGTGCCTTTGTTCCTCCTTCACCTTCTGCCATGAATGTGAGGCCTCCCCAGCCATGTGAAACTGTGAGTCCATTAAACCTCTTTTTCTTTCTAAATTACCCAGTTTCTGATATGTCTTTATAGCAGCTTGAGAATAGACTAATACCTCCAGTAATTCCACTTCTGGGTATATGTCCCCCAAAACTGAAAAAAGGATCTCAAAGAGATATCTGTATGCACATGTCCACAGCAGCATTATTCACAATAGCCCAAAGTGCCCAAAGTGTCCACCAATGGACAAATGGATACGCAAAATGTGGGGCACACATACAACAGAATATGATTCAGCCTTAAAAAGGAAGGAAATGCTGACACCTGCTACAACAGGGACGAACCCTGAGGACATGATGCTAACTTATACCAGCCAGATGCTGGCAAAGAACAAATCAATGCAAATTAATACAGTTTTATAATAATAATACAGTGTATGATTGCACTTGTATGAGATACTTAGAGTAATCAAAATCTAGAGTAATCAAAATCACAGAGACAGAAAATAGAAGGATGACTGCCTGAAGCTAGAATGAGGAGTTGTTTAATGGGACAGAGTTTCAGTTCTGCAAGTTTTAAAGTTCTAGGGATACAGTGGCTCAAGCCTGTAATTCCAGCACTTTGGGAGGCTGAGGCAGGCAGATCACTTGAAGTCAGGAGTTCGAGACCAGACTGGCCAACATGGAAAAACCCATCTCTACTAAAAATACAAAAATTAGCCCGGTGTGGTGGCGGGCACCTGTAATCCCAGCCACTCGGGAGGCTGGGGCATGAGAACTGCTTAAACCCAGGAGGTAAAGAAAGGTTGCAGGGAGCCAAGATCGCACCACTACACTCTAGCCTGGATGACAGAGCAAGACTCTGTCTACACACAAATAAAAATAAATAAATGAATAAAGTTCTGAAGATGGATGATAGTGATGGTTACACAGCAATATGAATGTACTTAATATTACTGAACTGTACATTTAAAAGTAGTTAAGATGGTAAATTGCATGTTATATGTATGTTTCCACAACAACAAAAATAATTAGGGAAAACACTCCATGGTAGTTAGTGGATAGGGTGTGTGATGCTTGGCCCGGCACTGATGCAGGAAGCACCACATCACTGGCCCTTGTCAGTCAGTGTCCTGTCTCCACCACCACTTAACAAGGCTGGAGCATGGTCTCCATTTCACAGATGGGGAAATGGAGGTAAAGCGTCTTGTGCTAAGGGTCAATCACCAGGAAAGGGCACCCATGGGGCTTGCGGTTCACTCTTCCTGGCTCTGGAATGGGGCCTTCACCTGAGGAGGATGGACGATCACATCCCCACTGCAGGAAGATACAACCTTAGTGCCAGCAAGCCACTCCCCTGGGGAACACAAGGAGCTGACATTTCAGCCACAGGGAAGGTTGGCAAGGGCAGCTTCGATCAGGCTGAGGGAGGCTGGTGTGGCCCGGCCCATCCGTGAATGAGCAGATGACCCCTGGGGCTAACTTCCAGCTGTTCTCAGCTCAGAGAACCAGTCAAATAACTAAGGCCATGGTGCTGGTGTCACAGCCACTGCATCTGTTGCAGCTCTGACTGCCCTGGGTGCATTTTTCCCCATTCTCAAGAGGGTGAAAAAGAGGATCCGCTACCATAACTCTCAGCTGCCCCACCATGCCACCCTGAATGAGTGACTTCCCCTTTTCTCTGTCCCTCAGGTTCCCCAGCTCTAAAATGAAGGCTTGGACTTAATAAACCTCAAGGTAGTACATTCACCTCCCACCCTCCTGGAGCACCTTCGCATGCCCAGCATCCTGCAACACAGAGAGGAACGAGTTGGAGCTCTGGCCAGGGCATGGGAGAAGCCTGGACCTCAGCACACGAGTGGTGCAGGAAGAACATGGGCTTCCTTCCTGGTCAGGCAGAGCTGGGTGTGGCTCCCGGTCCCTCCACTCTGGCCTCAGTATACCCATCTGAAAAATAAGGCTAATGGTGCCTCTCATGTTATCATGAGATACTGAGGCATTACATGAGATATTGGCTGGGAAGCTCTCGGCACAGCACCTGGCAGGTAGGAAGCCCTCACCAACATCATTAAAACCTACACAAGCAGCAAGGGGAGCTCTCAGGGCTGGAAGAGGCAAGGCCCAGAGTCTGGCGCCACTTCCCCGATCACTGCTGAGTGACCTCAGGCAAGTCACTTCCCAGTGCTGTCTCTCTTCTTCTTCTTCTTCTTTTTTTTTTTTTTTGAGACAGACTTTCACTCCTGTTGCCCAGGCTGGAGTGCAATGACGTGGTCTCGGCTCACTGCAACCTCTGCCTCCCAGGTTCAAGCAATTCTCCCACCTCAGCCCCCAAGTAGCTGGGATTATAGGCGCTTACCACCATGCCTGGCTAATTTTTGTATTTTTAGTAGAGACAGGGTTTCTCCATGTTGGCCAGGCTGGCCTTGAGCTCCTGATCTCAGGTGATCTGCCTGCCTCGGCCTCCCAAACTGCTGGGATTACAGGCATGAGCCACTGCACCTGGCTCTTTCTTCTTCTTAAACACTGAGGTCAGGGTGACCTCTAGGGACAGCCTGACACAACCAGGATGAGGAGAAAATACACACCTTGGCGGTGGTATGGAAAGCCTCGATGATCTACTAGCCAATGCCTCCAGCCCCTCTCCCAACCTTTCCCTTCCTTCCAAAGACAGTGCAAGATTCCTCGCCTCGGGATGGATGGGGGAACATTCATGAAATCAGAGATTCAAGAGGAAAAGCGGAGTTGTTTTGAGGTAAGGAGGTAGAATAGAGGAGTGAGATGCGGACACCGGTGCAACACACGGGTAGAGGTTCAGGTGAGAACACCTCAGCCACCTCTGGCTGGTCCAGGAGTGCGCCTCTCCTCCTTCAAGGAGACCACAAGCTCACCATATGCTCAGGCGTTCTGCCCCACCCTCCAGAGCCCAGCACAGCATGGGACCCACCCGAGCTTGGGGCTAACGAGTCCAGGACTTAGATTTCCTGAAGTTCTGACCCAGCCCTCAGCTGAGAGAGCCCAGCCTGTTCTCCTGAGAGCCTGTTCTTGGACACGGCTGAGCTGCACCCCCTGGCCCGCCCCTGCAATCCTGAGTGGGGATGGAGATACTTCAATTCTGGGCCAGTAAACCACAGAGAAGGCTGGTTTCAGTTTCCCAAGCGGAGCCAAGAACATCAAGCTTTTGCTTCCGTTCTCTCCCCTCACAGGGTCCCAAGCCAGCCCAGCATCACACCATTTTCCCCACACACGCCCCACCGTTCTGGCCAGCTCTTTGGGGCTGAAACAGGCGGTGTCTCTGTCCTGCTTTCATGGGAAGTGACTGGTTCCTGATTCTCTGGCCAGCACTCAAGTCAGCTTCTGTCAGGGAGCAGCAGCTGAGGATGCGGACCGAGCTGAGACCACTGCCTTCTCTCCCCTTGCCCGCAATGTTTGCGCAATGATCTACTTAAACCAATGGAAAGAAAAAGGAAAAAGAGAAGATGGGATGAGGAAGGGGAAGGAAAGCCACATCCTCTACTTGCCTGGACATCAAACTCTTGCAGGAGGCCGGTGATGGTCTGTGGAGAGACAAAAAAGATTGTCAATTTCATCTGTTTTCTCTGTAAGAGAAATAATGTTGGGACATATGGGCCTTTCTATGACCTAAATCTGTACCTACGCTCCCTCCTTTGTGGGGTCTCCCTAATTCCTCACAAAGGCAGGCTTTCCTTTTCTTTTCTTTTTTTTTTTTTTTGAGATGGAGTCTTGCTCTGTCGCCCAGGTTGGAGTACTGCAAGCTCCACCTCCCGGGTTCATGCCATTCTCCTGCCTCAGCCTCCTGAGTAGCTGGGACTACAGGCACCCGCCACCACACTCAGTTAATTTTTTTTTTTTTTTTTTGTATTTTTAGTAGAGATGGGGTTTCACCATGTTAGCTAGGATGGTCTCGATTTCCTGACCTCATGATCCACCTGCCTCGGCCTCCCAAAGTGCTGGGATTACAGGTGAGAGCCACCACGCCCAGCCTAGACTTTCCTTTTCATCTCAAAATAGAAGTCCAGCAGAAAAGCAGACACATTAACTGAACTCCTTTCTGACAATAGCCTTGATAGATAAAAATCTGAAGGTCTAAGCTGATCACAAGCTTGAGAGATACAGAAATTTGATATCTGACTATTAACTAGTCTCCCTGGCTCCACCCATGTGCTATACTTTTAAAACTCAAACCTGACCACATCATGGTCCTCCTTACGTTTTTTCCATGGCTGCTGTCATCTGGACCTGGATTAAACTTCAATCTCTTGTGAGTAGAAGAGGCAGTGGAGACCTCTAAGCATTTCCCTCAATCTAAAAATTCTGAGTTTCAGGCTGGGTGCTGTGGCTCATGCCTGTAATATCAGCACTTTGGGAGGCTGAGGCAGGTGGATCACCTGAGGTCGGGAGTTCGAGACCAGCTTGACCAACATGGAGAAACCCTGTCTCTACTAAAAATACAAAATTAGCCAGGCATGGTGGCGCATGCCTGTAATCCCAGCTATCGGAAGGCTAAGGCAGGAGAATTCCTTGAACCCGGGAGGCAGAGGTTGCAGTGAGCCTAGATCACACCACTGCACTCCAGCCACTCCAGCCTGGGCAACAAGAGTGAAACTCCGTCCAAAAAAAAAAAAAAAAAAAAGAAATCTGAGTTTCAGCCCAAATTCTATCTTTTACCAGAGTTGTCCGTGGCAGGACAGGCCCAGGAAGACAGAGAAAAGTCCCATGTCCCCTCTGGCCTGGTGAAAGTGTGACTCGGAGGACCAACTGGAGTCTTGGCTGGCCAACATTTCTAAGAGATGCTGCTGGCATGTTTTCCTCCTGACCCAGAGACGGAGTCCCAACACTCTGTGAAAACTGAGCCCCAGCCTCACCCACCACAAACCCCCAGAAAAGAAGACGGCTCAGCAGAGCAAAATGCAAAAGTGATGAGGGGAACAGCATGATGGAATGGAGCCCCCATTAGATGGCAGGGATTGGAAGACTAGATGACAACACAGGCCCTCGTGCTGGGGATTCAAATAGCTCCACATCCCCTGGGCTGTGAGCAAGAAACATCAGGGACTTTGGGTGAATTCAAGTGGAAGCAAATGTGGCTGGCACCTATACCATTGCCCTGTGTGTGTATATGTGCACGTGAGTATGTACTGGTGGGAAAGAATGGGGAAAGCCATTCTGTACAGCAAACACCAACCTTCAAAATGTCAGCAGAGTACAGTGGCAATCTAGATTGAGGACAGACACAAGGAAGAACTTCCCAATAGTCAAGCCTAACTCTAATCACTTTGTTGAGTCAATCTAAGGAATTGAAAGAAATTTATTTCCGTCTAAACCTTGAAAGAAAGGGTAAATATTCACTGAGAGATGCACTGGCATGTAACCCTGAACGGACAAGCTCTTAGACATGTGTTTCATATTTAAAATGTTCTAAGGATTCCAGTAGGCTGCCTGAAATAAATAAAAAATGTTGTTTTAAATGCATTTACCCTTGGACCCAGTGATGCCACTTCTGAGAACTTTTTTCTAGGGCTCTACCTGCACATGTATGTAATGACACACATGAAAGATACAAGGGTGCAAATTTCTTGCAGCGCTGTCTGTAATAGCAAAAGCCCGGAAAGACATATGTGTTCATATACTGGGCACTGGGCAAATACATGTGGTGGAATACTATGTACCTAAAAAGAGAAAAGCAAGTGGATTATGGACTGATGTTGAAAAGATCTCCCAGAAATGTCAAGTGAATAAAGCAAAGTGTGGGATACCATTTTCACAGGGTTTTTTAAAAGGGAGAAATAAGAATATGGTGATATGTATTTGTTCTACCTAGAAGTTTCTGTTTGATTGTTTCAGAAGACTATGTCACAGACCCAGAGTTAAGAGGACATGGATTTAGAACCTGCACAGTATACAGTAGGGGTTCGTACACTGCAATCCGCCTCATCACATTTTAAATTTTTATTGGAACACAGCAAGTACATTCACTTATATACTGTCTATGGCTGCTTTCTTGTTATAATGGCAAAGTTGAGCAGTTGCAACAGAGATCATGTGGCCTTCAGTGCCTAAGATATTTACTATTTGACCCTTTGCAGAAAAGGTTTGCAGACCCTAGTGTGGAATGATAAGCAAGCATTCTGTAGCCTCCCCAGGCTTGGTTTCTAACTCTAGTTATACCAGCTATCTGAATGAATTTGGCCAAACCCCTTCCTGTCTAGGACCAGTTTGTTTTTATTTTTAAAACTGCAAAAGGGGAAAAGAGGTTGCCTCACACATTTGTAAAGAAAAGTCTATGAAATTATGAACCTAAAACAGAGCAGCCACATGTAGAGTCCTAAGGAAATTAAATGAACAGTCTATTCACCAACGTCAGCTGGCCTGGGTTTGATTCCATGTCCCACACTTTGTAACTATGCAAAGAAGACAAATTAACCTCCCTAAGACTCAACTTCCTCCTCTACAAAATGAGTACAATCACAGAATCTGGGACTTGCATGAACCGAAGTTGAAATACGGTTGGTGGAGAAGCAGGCCTGCAGGATGTGGTTAGTGCATGGTAATTATCATTTTTAAAAGCATTTAGTTGGCTTTAGACAAACTTCACTTTTGGACCAAAGTTTCCACATTTTTAAAAAGACATATCATCAGAGGCAGTTATGAGGCTAAGTGAGAATTGGGACATGAACATGTTTTGAAGCTACAATGTCAACTGTGCAAATGCAAAGGTTCATTCGTCTTCAGAACAATCAGCCCAGGATGGGCCCTGCCAGCCCAGCCTATAGGACAGGGGCTTCTGTTTCCAACAGGAAGGGCTCTGTTGACAGAAGAAGTTTGCCCAAAAAGATAATAATAGCAAGTGAAAAAGTGACTATGCATTGCCCATCTCCTCTATGGCAAAGTTCTAACTAGGTCACTCCATCCTCACTTGGACCCATGAGGTTAAGTCCTAATGTCACCATTTTACAGATGAAGAACTAGAATATGAAGATACTGAGAGGTTAGCAAGTGGACACCAAGCTGCAAAGTGTCACAACTGGGATTTAAGTCCAGACAGTGTGGCCCCAGAATATGTAGCTTTAATGAGAGCTGAGGCAGGCAGTCCCTATGGGCAACTGGGCCCCATGTTGCACGTTCTATAACTACAGAATGTTAGAGATGGGAAAGCTGAGAGAACCTCTGGTTCGATGTTTTCACTTTACAAATGAGAGCAGAAAGGCCCAGAGAAGTGGGCAAGGGGCCCAGCCCCCAATCCTATGGGACTTGAACCAGAGCCTCTCACAACTTTGCATTTCGAGGAAGCAGTGGACACATGTGTTATGTGTGTATGCATGTGTGTCTGTATGCTGTGTACATGTGTGTGCATGTCTGTATGCCGTGTGTATGCTGTGTACATGTGTATTTGTGCAGTGTTTGCATGCCCGTAAGTGCAAGTGTGAGCTCTGGTGTGCTTGTGTGTGTCTATGTGCACATGTGCCTGTGATGGGGTAGCCAAGAAGATCTCCACTTACCTCCCCTTTCTCCACCAAAGGCTTCACCTCCGCGAGGTCTACGTCCTGCATCTCCCGAGACATGTCCCTGGTGTCACCTGCCTGCAAGGAGACAAAGGCCAAAAGGTCAACGCTTCCTGCTGAGAGGTTTCCTGAAGGAAGCAAATCCAAGACCAATGGTGAGAAGGCCAGGCCTGCACACTGCCCAGCAGCTTCACCTCCCTCGTGATGCACTGCAGGGGACGAGGAGGCCCCTTGTACACACAGCCCATGGACCCAACCCAGTCTTCCCATTGGGGCCAGCGCAGTGGATTTCCTGGGAGAGGACAATGAGGCTCACAGACACTACCCTCCCAATGAAATGGATGGATCAGGCTCACAAACAGGTCCCCATACCAAGTTCAGGCCCACCCACCATACCCAGGATACAGCTCACTGCATTCTAGAAGGGGACCTGTACTGCTGATCCCAAAGTCAGGCAGCCCCAGTGTGACAATGAAACGGGAACACAAGCTCACACGATGCTTACCATGTCTAGGCATAGTACAAGCTTCAGCCTCACAGTTAGCCCTAGCAGAAGGCTGGTGATGCAGATGCACAGACACACAGGCACAAGCATGCATGCGCACACACACACACATACACACCCCATGGTGCAGGACTCCCAGCTACCTGCTAAAAGGGAAAGGGGCAGAGGAAAACCTTAAGCCAAGGAGTTTGGCGGGCACTTGAACGCACAGTACAATTGTTTAAGAAAAAGGACCTCCAAGGCAGAAAGCACTTCCTGGACCAAAGCAGGGGATGGGCCAGAGGGGTTACCTGTGCTCTAACACAGGGCAGGTGCAGAAGTGTGGGCTGCAATACCAGACTGAAGCACAGCCCAGGAAGACTCAGAATGCTGCCACTGACTCCCTGGGGTGCAAGGCTTGAGCAGGTGGTGATATCTATTAAGCATACTTCCAAGAGCTGAATCTAGAAGCCAGAAGTATAAGCATGTACTCTTCTAGATCAGCAGTCAAGTTAGAAAAACTAAATGCCCACCAATCCCTGGGGTGAAGCATAAAAAATGCAGAATAAGGTCAAGGATTACAGACAGCAGCAGAGGACCGGGGGAGAAGGAGTAAGTGACAAGAGGGAAGAGCCCAGGCCACCCACCCAGGTCACAGATCCAGACTTTCTGAATGGAAAATGCCTGACCAAAGCCCTCACACAGCCAGCTGCAGAGTGGGAACCTGGGCCCCGCACTGCCCAAGGCCCCTTGGATGCAATGGTAGAGAGAATGCAAGCCTCTGAAATTCCTGCCTACGGCTCCTGTGAAGAGCCAGGAACTCCCAAGAACCTGGTGAAACACCTCTTAGAGGTTAGCCGGCAAGTGCAGGCCACCCCAAATCCACCCCAGATCCATCCCTTGTGCCAACACATGGCATTCCGTGGGCAGATCCCGCTCTCCACTGGGGTGCTCTGGTCTGGGGCCCCAGCATGATTTTCCCCAGTAGATAACTGGCCCCAGAAGAATGCCTTTATACAGACTTTGGAGTCTATGCTCCAGAACATTCTGAAAACAAAGTCGGTTTTATATTTGTGAGCATTCCTGGGCAGCTGCCAGCTTGGAGGCAGGAGGCATGAAAGGCCCGGGTCTGTTAGCCTTGCTAATTCAGCAGGTTTGTGGTCCCAAGACCCTGGCCTGTGGGACACCTCGCCTACATGGCCTAGGGAGCCTTCCAGAAACCCAGGGCCCTGCCAATGCCACCCCTCATTCTGAGAGTGAAAGGACTTCTCATTTCACAGGAGCTTCTTAGCATACCCTGCTCAGCAAAGGATGCCAGGGTGAAGCCAGGGGGCTCTCACTGTCCCACTAGGTGGGTTCAAGCAGTCCTATCTGTGAGCTTCATCAGGCAGGTGGCTTGTTCTCTTCTCCACTTCTAGCTCCCAGCACGAGCGACTCCCCTAGACAGAGAGTCAGGCTGCAACTCCCTCTCTGAATAAATGAGCAATGTAGCTCAACAGCATGCTTTCAGTAAAATTCACTTTTAAATTGTTGCTAAACCCCAAGAGTGCAATGTCTGGAAAAAAAAATTCTACATTTAAAAGGACTCGAGAAATGCTGTGGCTCAGCCCAGTTTGGTCAGTTCTCTTTGGCTTCCAGAAACCGTGATCACATTAGGATACGGTGTCAGCCTCCACCAGCTCTCTCCTCCAGAAGAGAAGAGACAGAAATGTCCACCTTCCCCATTTCCTCTATCTGGTGAAACCTCTTTATCCTATCTAGCACCTTTTTCCTTCTTACAGCTTAGCTTCCCAGACCACACAAGGCAATGGGTTAAAAAATCACTGTGTCTCCTAGAAATATCAAGTTCTTGAGCATCTGTTTTTGGGAGCTGGTGGGACCTTCTCTGACCCAGAGCCCTCAGTGCTAAAGGCCTTTGGGAAGTCTAGAGATAAAACTGCTGAGGATGATCACGGGGTGGGTCTAAACTGGGGGCGATTTTATCTCCCAGGGGACATTTGGCAATGTCTGGTGACATTATTTATTGTCTCCCAAACGCTTCCATTGATTTTGAAGCATTTAGGAAGTGTCCCAGACTCTGAAGTCTGCCGGGAGACTGGATAAAGCTTTGCACTAGTCTGGGGGGACTCTGGGGGCTGCAGGCCTCGGGGTAGCCTGCATGTTGGTCGCGTCCTGCAATACTAACGCCGCATGAACCAAGGACTGCAGAAGGTGCTTTCTGCAGGTTGACTCAGCCAGCTAGCTGCTGGTGGTCCACCATCTGGCCAGCCTGCAGGGCAGGAGGAGAGCGGTTCCCTCACCTCGGTTCTCCCGAGTTGGGCCCATCAAGCAGCCCTTACCTTGTCCCTGATGCCTCAACCAAAAAACTTTTCAAACTTTTTTTGCAGGAGCTTTTATCCAAAGGAAATCATGTAAGGAAGTTCAACATATAAAAATGTTAAAAAATAAAAATTTTAAAATTTAAAAAGCCAAGGTGCTTCGGCTGAAGCCAGGGAAGGGCCTGAACCCCACTCCACCCTGGGACTTGGCTCCCTACAATCTGCCCACTCCCAGCCCCCATGCCACCAGGCTGGCCCTCAAAGAACATCTGAGTTCTCGGAAGCAGGTTGGAAAACTCAGGATTTATTCAGAGGTTTCTTCCCATACTAGGTTCTATGTGCCCAACACAGAGCTCAGAACAAAAATAACACCAGCTATGGCGATGAGACTGGCTATGGGACTCATCTGGGGATCATGAGCAAACAGACCCAGTTCCTGCCCCCATGGAGCTCACAGTCCCGAGGGGACAGGCGCTCCCTCGGGCTCACTCATCAGGCTGCATCTGTGCTGTGTCCACTGTCCTGTCTGTCCCCCTGGAGGGCAGAGCGGACGCTGTCTGGACAGCATCCAGGACAGCATCTGTGCCTCCTGGACAGAGATCCTCAGCTCAGCACTGCTGACATTTGGGCCCCGCAAGCAGCCTCTGCCTTAGGGGCTGCCCTGAACATGGGAGGAGGCTCAGCAGCATCCCTGGCCTCTGCCCACCACATGCCCACAGCATACACCCCAAGCTGTGACCAGCAAAAGAATCTGTAAACGTTGCCAAATGTCCCCTGGTGCGACATCCACCCTCCTTTGGAACAGCTGATTTTAGTAATTCCTAGTAGGTAACAGTATCCAGAAAATGTCAGTTGGATGCATTCTTATTTAATCTAGTGCATGCCCACGCACACACACACACTCTCAAATGCACTCACACATTCTCTCACACTGACACACTTGCAAACTTTCATTCTCACACTCATTCTCACATTCACACACTTATACTCACACATACATACATACTTTCTCACAAACACACTCATTCTCACACACTGATACACTCTCACTTTCATGGACTCTCACATTCACAGTCATTTACACTCACACGCACTCACACGCACACGCGCACACCCCACCACCTTCATTCACGGAGGAGGGGGTGGGCCCAAGCAGCTGCCAGCTGTCCTGAGCTCACCCTGCTGGCTGCAGCACAGGGGCTGGAGTGGAGCCAGATCCGATGTTCACACTCTTCCTTCACTCCACTCTCCCCAAAACACTTTTTCTGGGATTCAAAGTCACCACCCGAGAATCATGGAAGGACCCAGTTCTGGCAGAAGACGCTGTCTTCTGGTGTCTGTGATCTCCTTCTGCCAGCAGGAAATGGCAGGTGATACGTGACCTGGTTTGGGGGCTCGGGCTGGTGCCTCCACTCCTGCTCCCTTCTCCCGGGCACCTGAGGCCCTCATGGCTTAGCAGGTGTGGCAGGTGGAGCCTGTCCCTGGGCTTGAGGTCCTTGCTGGACTCCAGTCCCTGCCCTCCCTCTGCCTTGCGCAAAGTCCTAATCACAGAACACTGGGACCCACTAGAAAGCATCAAAGTGGTCCTCTAGCAGGTGGGGCGGCAGGGTAGGGCCACACGCAGCACGGCGGGGGAACCAGGGCTGACTCCTAGCCCACCCGCCCCGCCTCTGGAGTGGCTTGGGACTGACAAACAGTGTCTCCATCTCCAAGGCCATCTTTGCTCCCTAAGAAGCACAGAAGAAACCCCTCCAGCAGGTCTCCTTCAGCTAAAACCCAGCTTAGCACCAAACACAGGGCTCCAGGTCACAGCACCAGCTGCCAGCCTGTATCTTCACTTCTTCCTTTCCCATCCACCTGCCTGGGAGGAATTCCTAGAAGACCAATGCCAGAGAAGTGAAAGGTAGCCAGGAGCTGGGGGAAGGCTTGCAGGTCAGACGCTGGTGTCACCATTTATTAGCTCTGTGATCTGCATAATTTATCGAATCTCTTTTTAAAAATGTATTCCTCATCTTGTTTTTTAGAGAGACAGGGTCTTGCTATGCTGCCCAGACTGGTCTCGAACTCCTGGGTTCAAGTGATCCTCCTACTCTGGCCTCCTGAGTAGCTGAGATTACAGGCATATGCCACCACGCCTGGCCGTCCAACCTCTTTGCCTCGGTTTGCTTGTCTGTCAATGGGCATGCTAACTCCTGCTCCCAAGATCAGCAGTGGGGCTGAAATTCAAGAATGGCATGGAGAACCTGGCAAACACCTGCTTAATTCATCAGCATACTTTCCTTTCAGGGTTGCCTTGGAGATGCCAAGACATCTGTGAGGACGCGGCCTGGCTTTCAGTCCTAGAGTCCCAGTGAGGAGAGGGACACATGGAAAATGCTCAGCAAATGCCACCAGGGTTTCTGATTATCAGGCCCAATGCATCACCACTGGGGCCCTTCTCTCCACCAGCACTGTCTGTCAGTGAGTAACGAGGGCCCAAGAGGGGCTACACAAATACCCTTCCGGTCCGGCAGACCCAGGAGAGTCGGCGGAGAGCTGGATCACAGGTTCCAGGCAAAGCCAAGGCCAGGACCTGCCCGAGGGAGAAAAGAACGTGACCCGTGACCCTGGGGCCTGGGAGGGCAGTGGGCAGAGGCGTCTTGGGTAATCCGAGGCCACTTGAGAACTGTTCAACAGCCCCTGGGGGACTGAGGGGGACACACAGAGCCTGTGATTCCCAAAAACCTCAGTGGGGCAGCAGGAACGCTGGCCTAGGAATCAGGGCATGGGGACCCTGCCACCTTCCTATTCCGTGACTCTGAGCAAGTCACTTCCTCTCTGGGCCTTGGTTTCTCCATCTGTAAAGTAGGCACAGTGTACGTGTATGGAGATCACGCTGTCCAAAACAAACTTACACAGGCAAATGGAAACCCAGGCAGCGAGGTGCTTCACCAAGACAAAAGGGCCACAGGGTCTTACCAAGGTCCTGCCGGGCTCAGCTCTGGCCAGATTAGCCCCGCACCTTGGACCAAGGCCCCCACTTCTGCCAGCCTCAGACTCCTGTCTGTTAAGACTAGCGCCTTGCTCCAGCTCTGCCACCCATCTGTACACCCTCTTGAGCAAACTCTCCTGGGCCCCCCAACAACTCCCACAGGGTGGGGCTGAAGGGATATCCAGCAGAGAAACATCCATGATCTGTTCTAGAAGTTCCAGGTTCCACCCACCAGGAAGAGCAGCCACAGGAAGGCAACAATGTAACCCTACACAGACACACCACAGAAACAGCACGAGGAACAGTATCTGTTGGCACTAACTGGGCTCTAAACCCGGTACTTCCTTTAAGCCTCACAGAAACCCTAGGAGGGAGGTGCCAGCATGTCACCATTTAACAGATGGGGAAACTGAGGCACCAAGAGGTTAAGATGTGTGCCACAAGTCAGCAAGCATCAATCTGGCACAGGTTAAAGCAACCTTAAAGGGAATGTTGACAATGATCTCACATCGCCCTAAATATATCCACAGTCCTCACCACCACCCGTGGCCCACATACAACGTTGTAAGGTGGGCTACATGTGACCGTGAGGCTTTCAGCGTGTGGAGGTCAGCTGGGACAGTCACATGCCTCTCCTCCACCCAGCACAGTCACCACTGAGCCATCATGAGTAGGCCTGAGCTTTTGGCAAAACCGGCGTCTTGAACTTTTCTCCCTTCACGACACCCAGAAGGTTCTCTGTTTTGAGCTCCCCCATAGTACCCTCCTAAGATGGCCAACTCAATGCTTTGGAAAAGCGTTCACTCGGCACACTGTTTCACTTGCTCCTCAAGGAGGTTCCCCCGGGAGAGGTTGGGTATTATACCCAGTTCACAGATGGGTAACCTGAGGCTCAAAAACAAACACAAAGGCCCACTTGACTTCCAAAGGCCACATGTTAGATTCCTCCCTGCTGAGGGAAAGGTGACAAACTCACTGGTTTGTTGTGGGTGCAGGTGTGGCATTCACTCCCTCGGGGGAGGGCGGACAGCAGTCCCCTGGAGGCCTTCAGTGAAGCAGATAAAGGGAGAGCAGGCGGGAATTGTTGACAAGGGGTAGCATCGATTGTCACCAACAGCAACTGGCCCAGATTCCACCCTCCATAACATGCCTGGTTTTAAGGCCACATGAAAGCCAGTGTTCTCTCCAGCACACTGTGCTCTTTATAGAACAGATTTTAAAAGGAGGGAAAAAAATCAACGTGTGCTGTGGCTGTTTGCTATAGCAACTTCCCCAGAAAACTGCCGAGAACAGCACCATTTCTGCCTGAACCTCAAGGAAAACCACCTTGAGATGGGCCCTGGATAGCCCCGCCTTACTGTGAATACATTCCTTTGTCATTTCTTTGCCAAAAGAGATTTTGAAGTCAAGCTACAAAGCAGTTCTCGGGCTCTCTTGGTGTTTTCTGGCCCTTTTGAAACTCAAGGCCCTGGGGAGGGTGAGGAAGTTCGCAGTCTTCACGCAGTCTTTCTTAACTAATCAACTCAGCAAACAATATGGGTGGATTCACTGGACCTTCAAGAAAGTTCCCTAGTTTATAGAGATTAGGGAAATGTATCAGAGCAATCAAAATCAAGGAAACAGTACAAATGTCACACAGAGAACAAAACCACACTAGGAACTCCTCGAGGGCCCCTGTGCTTTGCAGTGGAGCCTGAAACCCAGGAGGCACCAGTGATGTTTGATATTCAAGGAATGAAAAAGGGATCACTAAGAAGGTGAACCCCACTGCCTCCCTCTCAAACAAGCCAAAGCCGCATTCACTCCCTGGGTGTGGGTCCAGAGGGGCTGGAGCCAAAACTGAACTGCTGTGTGTTCAACTTGAGCACAGCACCAGGGAGGTCAGCGAGAGTGTCCCAAACACAACAGCAGGAAGAGGGAGGTGTCAGGAATCTCGTCAGGGCCCACCTCTTTTCTGCAATACAACCGAGATCTTCCTGGAGATTCTCAGTGGCGTTTTGGCAGCACGAGTAATTTGTTTGGCAGACAGAAGACGACCGTCTGAGGGGACGAGGTGAGTAACTGGAAGTCCAAAGGAGGACACTGGTCTCCTCAGAGGATTATTCTGTGAAATCTGCGGGACAGGCATAGGCTGCGCTGGATGGTCTGAGATAATTTGCGGAAATCGCACAAACGGAGCCAGTGTTAGCAGAGGACGAGGAAATGGATTCCTCATACAGAACCCTTTGTCCCGAGATGGGATGCTAGCCACGCTAACAGGATCCTTCCCCAGAATGGTCTTGCAGTTTCCACCAAGATGGTCCAAGTTACTTCCTTAATCAGTGGAGGTGTCCTTTCCACCACCACTAACACAACACCTACTAAGGACAGGCTCTCAGGTTTCATGGGAGACATGCACAGGTCCCAGGAAGGACCCAACCCAGCCTCCCCTCCAGCAGGGGACAGCCAAGGAGGCCTTTCTGGAGAAAGGAGGAGAGTTCCATGATTAAAAAGGAGGAAGAAGAGGTGGTAAGCATTCCCAGCTGAGAGAGGCCATAGACCCACCTCTTAAATGGCCCTCTCACATCCATATTTGAAGAGGGTTACTGGGAATCTTCTTAGGTTCCGTGGGGGTGGGGCAGAGGGTGAAGACAGGAGAACAGGGTGGAGACTTGGGCCCCCACCCACCTCTCTTTAAACAGAACTCTATGCAGATTTAAAATGTATAGCTGCAGGAAGGCCCCCCACAGATTTAAAGAAAGGAAAGATTAAACTGCTGGGGAGGGCACTCAAGGCCCCCAGACTGTTAAGGAACCTCACTTTCTACCAGCTCAGTTGCAAGAAAACCCGCTGGACTCGAAAGGTCAGAGATGGCGCCCAGGCAGGTAGGGGGTAGGCAGGTCTGCAAACAACGTTAGGTGGGAAAGTCAAAGATCTGGGTCAAAGAGACCTGCTTACGGCCCCAATTGTGAAATCCATTCCCATTCTGTAGTGCTGGGGCTTACGCCCCACCCGAGGGGGCCCAGGTTTCTTTTCACATGGCCCCCACCCCGAGAACACGGCTCCAGGTTGGCACCTACTCATGGCCCTCTACTTCTGCAGCCACCTTCCTGTGGGGCCTCAGTGTCCCCAGCCCTTCTGCCTACCTGCCTGGGCCAAGTTCTCAGCCAAGACCGCTATCTAGCCTGCCTCTGTCTCCAAGTTGAAAGATAAAAAGCAAGTGGACACGCAGTACTTCCATCACATAGCCATCAAGAGAGGCAGGAAGAACAGCCTGGGGTGGATCCAGGAAACCAAGCTCATTCTCAAAAGGTGGGCCCAGAGGGTGTGGGCGGCCTCCAAGGGCAATGTTGGAGTGTGGAAAGGGCTCAGGAGGCTCACCTTGGCCAGAACCCCACTCACTGGACTCTGGACAGAAGAGTCACCAGCCTGAGCCTCAATTTTCTGACCTGAGGGGTGGAAAGAATGTCTTCTACCTCAATTAGATGACATTGAACCTCCAAGGCACTGTAGCAAACAAGAGCTATTTACTGAGCATTCACTAATTCCCAGGCACTGCGGACACAGGGTGGCCTGAAGGTGCAGCGGCATGCATGGCCACACCTTCCTTTCTTCTCTCCCCTGTCATTCCAGAGCAGAAGTTCTCAACTCTGGCTGCCTGCAGGATACCCCACTCCCAAACCAGCCAAGGGAGCTTTGAAACAATAGCATATCCCCAGATGGAGACAGAATCGCAGGAGACTGGGCCTGGAAACGTGCATTTCAGACAAGATTCTCATGACACTATTATGCAACTTACATAAGCTTAGCAAAAAGCAATACCTAGGTCAAGCATTTGCAGGCACTTTCACAGCCTTGGGTAGGTTTAGGACAAAGGGCTCCAGACTCTGCTTGCCAAGAAGATGCCTTGAGAATGTCTTCTGTGGGTGTTACTGATGGCAAACACCTACACGCTGTTTTCCACATGCTGAGTGCTGTTCTCAGGTTACACAGATTAATAGTTACACATTCTGATGACACCATGTCTGTTACTCTCATTTTACAGAAAAGCAAACTGAGGCATGGAGCTCCTGATTGCCTTTTCATTTGAGCCTGATTTCTTCAGGTGCCCCAACATGTTGTCATGGAAAAAAAACAAAGGCTCTGAAGTCCAACTGTCCGGGTTCAAAGTCTGGCTCTCCCATCTGAACCACATGGCTACAGGCAAATCCTGAAACTCTCCTGGCCTCAGTTGCCTCATCCATTCAATGGAGCGATACGGTCCAGGCAGCGTTCTTGCGAGGATGAAGGCAGATGAAGGGAGACAGTGGCTGCTCTAGAGGGAGAGAGATGCTGTGTCCCTCCCTGGCCTTCCTTCCAGGCTGAGTCAAACCTGAACCCTGCTTGAGCCTTAGATGCTGAGTCATCACGCTTTCTCTCCCAGGACAGGGCCTCTGAGTCACGTCTGGAATGGGATTCTCTGGGGTTGGGTCCCAAGGAAGAACTGCAGCTTTGGGCCATCAGAAAAACACAATGCTATCTTTCTTTCAGGTCCATGTGGAGGCAAGTTCAGGCCAGCGGGTTTCAACGTACCCCAGGGGGGCCCTCAGCTCAGTTGAGATCTGTCTTCTGTCATGGGGGGGCAGCCCCATTCAGTCAAAGGCCAACTTAGGGGGCTGCAGCCTCTAAGCCCCTGCTCTTCAGGCTGGCTTTGCTACTCTCTCAAGAACACCTGATTTACACTTAAAAAAAATCATTCCACTCTGCCCCTTTGGCCTCAAAAGTTGCCTCACCAGAAATTCAGTGAAGATGCAATTTCCTTTTGCCCCTCCATAGCAGGCAGGCAAAATCCTGTCAGGAACCCTTTCCACTGCCTTCAGTCCCACCCAGGAGCCTCCCACAAAGCCGAGCTCCAGCTCAGCTCGGCCTGGGCACATCCCTCCCCATCCCTGTGCCTCATTTTCCATCTGTAAAATGGGAAGAATTTGGACTAGGTAGGTCCTGTGTGAGTTTTTTATTCCATTCCAAATGATCAAACTTTGTTGCTCCAAACGAACTTGTTCAGAAGAGACCCAAACAGACACTCCAGTGTCCCTCAAAAGCAAAACCCAACACCTCCACCCATGCACAGTCTATTACTTTGCCAGAAACTCAACCTGCTGGTTCACAGGAAATGGGGACGAAGACCCAGAGCCATCTACTTCATCCCATGTGCATATTTCAACTCCTCCCACCTGCCAGGCCCTGGGCCAGGGGCCAGGTTACAGGGCAGGGTAGGCAAATCCTCCTCCTTGCCCAGATGCAGCTTACATTCTCGTGGGAGACACGGTCCCGCAAAGCTAAGAAGTCACAGGTCAGGGGAACACCCCGTTTTCCATCCACACCGAACCCCTCTCTCTCCCTTACACCTTCCTTCATCCCCCACATTGCGCCACCCCAGCCTGGGGCTGGCTCTGCCGCCACACACATCACACAGAACCGGTCTGCGTCTCCAGCTGTGTGTCTTTCCCACCAGAAGGCAGCCCTTCCAAGACAGGCGCTGGGGTCTGCCCCCTCTGCACATTGCTTATTTCAATCACATTTGTGAAACTCAATAAGGACGCCAGAATTTCTCAACAGGAAGAGTCTAGACTGAAAAATTCGCCTTGAAACTGCATTTCTGCAGCAAAAACAGGGGATTGTATTTAGATATGTTCATTTGGGTCAGCTTAGGAGAAAGTCCCGTGCAGCTGATGGGTATTATAAGGATGTCTACCGCCCTCCTGCCTGGCCACTGGCTGACTTCTAAATCTTAGATATTTCCCAGTAGCTTAAAGAAACCAAACAAACTGAAGTGCCCCCAGCGTCCGTGAGGAAGGGTTGTTCTTGGATGGGCATAAGATAACCAAGGGCCCTGCCTCCCCCACCCACTGCCAGGCATCTCCCACTTTCAAGCCACAGAGGCGTCCTGTTCAGGACCCCCAGGGACAGCAGGGACAACAGGCGGGGGGTATGGGGGAGGGGTGGGTAAGGAACCGACCCACTAAATCCCAGCTCTAGCTACTAATTTGACAGAGGCGTGACAGCGTGTTTCCCCCAGAACCAGTCGCATTCCCCACGCCCAGCCCGAATCTCCTCCCGAGGCTGAATCAGAGACCGCGGCGGATCCCCCAGGAACGTCGGAGTAATTCCAGCTGTTCTCCCCGCCGGGAGGGCAGGAGCGGCCAGCACAGGAGGCAGGGGAGGGGAGGAAAGCGGGGGAGGGTGGGCGGAGGCGAAAATGACGCCACTCCTAGCTCCAGCCAGCTCAAGGGGCCGCCAAATGTCCGCGAGACCCCTCTCGCCCAGGCCAGTTCTCCCACGCCGCCGATGCGCCAACCCCCGGTTCCTCCGGGGGCGCAACCTGCCCAGCGGCGCTCGCAGACACTTGCTCCTGCTCGCGTGTTGCACTGTGACACACCCTGGACCCTCCCCCCACACACATGCTTACACTCACACAGGCACACCGCCCTGTGTGTGCTACGGGACTGAAGCGCCACCAGCCTCTCGGATCCACACCCGTTCCCGACCCAGTCCGCAAGCCAGACACACCCACGCCCCCCTCTCCAGCCTCCTTGCCAGCGCGGCTCACCTCTACCAACCCCTCATCTACACAATCGCGCGCAATCTCTCCGTTCCCAGACACACACGCGCGCGCACACACACACACACACACTCACCTAGACCCTTCTGCACCCACGTCCAGCGCGCACCCCTGCCAGCGGCGCCAGCTGGGGTTCAGAGAGGACGCCAGGAAACGCTATCCTGGTGTTTTTCGGACCGTCTCATCGCCCCCTTCCCGACCTCCAGAACCCCAATCCCCAGCTAGGGGGGAGATGAATGGGACCCTGTCTTTTTTTCCTCCCTTTCTGTAACTGAACCGCCCACTTCAGCGGTGTCTGCACCCAAAGCCCTCTCGCGCCCGCGCCCCGGGGTGGCCGCGCACTTGCAGCTCCGGGGCGCTTACTCCTGGAGTCCGCGGGGCTACAAAGGGCGGTCCCGGCGCTCCAGCGGCACCGCACGGGCGGCCCCTTTTTGCTCCGCGTCGCGCCCGGGAGAAGAGGGCGCGGGCTTACCTAACGCGAGTGAGAAAGGAAAGGACGGTGCCGAGGCTGGCGGCCCAGCGCCCCGCGGAAGCCGAGGGCGGAGGGTGAGCTGGCGAGCTTGAGCGCGAGCTGGGAGCCAGGCGAGGTTTGTTTACGTCTCGGCGGAGGGCGACTTTATAGGCGCCGCGGCCCCGCCCCCGCGCCTCGCCCCTCCCAGACCCTCGCAGTCGCCGCACGCAGCCGGGACACACCCCTTCCCCGCTCCCCGCTCCCTCCGCCCGGGCGCGCAGGGCTGGGCTGGGCTCGGGCAGCGCGCGGCGGGCGCCCACTGGAGCCGCCGCCTGTTGCGCAAGCCTCCGTAGGGGCGCGGCCGGGAGGGGCATCGGGGCCTGGGTTGTGGGTCGGCTCTGCAGTCCCCTCCGAGTCCGGGGCCTCGGCCCGTGCAGCGGGCGCGTGTGCCCTGCCCGGAGGAGGCGTTTGTGTGCTTGTGCGTGTTCATGTGCGCGCTCGTGCGTGTGCATGTGGACTTCGTTGTGTCTCCGTGTGGGCGGAGGCCCCCCATCTCTGCCTCAGAGTTTCTTCTAAGAGTCTCGTTGCGCCACGCCCTGAGCGACTCCCTTCACTTCCTCCAGGTCTCACCCGCTCAGCTCTCCAGCCGGATTCAGCTGCCTGCCCAGCAGCCGCCTTCGCTTTCGCCCGACAGGCTCCCTCAGATTCTCACCCTTCCTTGTCACCAAAGCTCTCGCTGAAATCCTCGCTCCCGCTCCCGTTTAATCTCGTCCATCTTGCCCACCGCCGCCCAGCGCCTCCCCTTCCCCTCACCTTCCCAGTTCTAAGCACACTCACTGGACCTTGCCCACTGGGCTCTTCTCTCCTGTCCCACAAGCCCAGATGAGAGGATTCTCACCCCTTCCTATTCTGATTTCCTGAACTTTCATGACACACCTTTTCCAACCTTAGCACTGTCCTGCTCTGCTGCTCTGTTTGTGTAACTATTGCCTGCATGTTCCCGTCTGGCCAAAGAAACCAGCAATTCTCAACCCCTACTGCATATGAGAAGTCCCAGAGGAGCCGCCAAATAAAAAAAATAAATAGATAAATAGATAATAAAAAGAGAGAGATGGACTCCAGAACAGTTTAATCAGAATCTCAGGGGGTGCAAACCAACTGGGCATTGGGGTTTTTACAAAGCTACCCAGGCGGCTCCTGACGTGCAGCCAGGTTGAGAAGCACTGCATGGAGGAACATGATTTTATGAATAAAGGAAGTCTGACTCACAGCTGGCACCGTCACTGTCCTCAGGCCACCTGCCCAGTATTGAATTTGCCACTGAGCCCAGGACGAGACCCAGGGCAAGCTCAGGTGACCCTCCCTGCGCCTCCACAGACACACACGTGCACACACACAACACTTCCTGCTGAATTGTAAACCTCTTTTCTGTGCCAACCCATGCTGTCCCCAAGGCAGGGGCCATGGCTTTCCCCTCTGTATCCCACTTGCCTCCCTAGGCCCTGCAACTTATTTATCCTGTCATTCCACACATGACAGAATTGAGCTGCTCTTATGAGCTGGGTCCTGTACTCTGCCACTGGGAAAGGATTGAAAAGGTAAAAACATTTTCTACAGGTGCATAGCATAGTACAGCCCCAAGACGCAGTTTTTCCATCCATACAGCGTGGTTGAGATGAACTCATTCATTCCCTAACTATATTAAGGACCTGCTATGCCCAGGCACCATTCTAGACCCTGGGGACATGATCATGAACAATAACAACAAAAAAAGTGCATCTCTGGGAGCCATCCTGTTGTCTGAAGACCATCGCAGATCAAGCAGTCTGTGTGCCTGTTTTCTTTCAGCCAGCTTACACATACCCATTTTCCCATAGGCTCCCCATTGTGGCGATTTATTGAGTGGGCACTTTTGGTTTTTTATCTGCTAAAGATACAAAGTGTCAAGTTCAAAAGTGCGGAGTGTCAAGATAAGGAACGTCAAGTTCAAAGGCGCAGGGAAGGCGGCCCACTTCTTCAGTAACAAATGGAACTCCTAGTGCGTGGAATTAGAAGGGCATTTTGCCAGGGGAGGCCCTTGCCTGTCTCTTTGAGGAGGTCCTCAGGACAGAATGCGAAGAGCAGCCCAGACTTGCAGCTTGAAACCCCAAGGAGGTTGCCTGGCAGGAGGCTGGGCTTGTGTGGGAAGCCTAACCTTCTGGAAGACCGTTAGCGTTGAACAAGTCAGAGGACAGAAGAAGGAGAGTGGAGTGAAGAGAAAAGAGCAGAGAGGGGAGGCAAGAATTTGAGCAATGGAACACAATTTTCCAAGTGATGGCATTCTAAAATCAGAGTCCACATCACCTTGGAGAAGGCCTGAGGAAGACACCGTTTGGATTCCACACTCCACTCCCTCAGCCCAACACAGCCAATTTTCCTTCCCCGTTGAAAAGGATGTTTTCTTCCACTGAGCACCAGATGAAGTCGTTTTCTTAGCTAAGTGTCATGCTGCAGAAGAAAGACTGTCTTTAGTACAGGCCTGGATGCACATAAAGCATAGAGGATGCCCACCCTATGCAGAGGCCCCTCACTGGGACCTGGGAGCTGCATGCACCTCCACATCCCCCACTGCAGCCAGCTGAGGCG
The DNA here is from genome assembly GCF_009828535.3 of Hylobates moloch. Lineage (NCBI taxonomy): Eukaryota > Metazoa > Chordata > Mammalia > Primates > Hylobatidae > Hylobates > Hylobates moloch. The sequence continues at coordinate 113,661,140 of NW_026652284.1, forward strand.
GCAGAAGCTCATGGAGCTGAATGTGGGTGCAGTTGCACTGACTGTTTACATTATTCCTCGTTCTCGCTGGTCAGCAGTAGAATCAGATTTGCTTAGTAAATGCACACGCACTGCAAATCCGTCACAGGATGAGATTGGATTTTCTGGACTAATGTCCACTGGAAATTTCTACTTAACAACACCTTAGATTTTATACTAGAATATTCTAACCAAATGTTCCAAAAATGACCATAGGAATCACCTATTCCCAACTGTCTTTCTTAAAACTCATGGGTACTCAGGGTTGGGAGAGACCAAGATGCAGCAGGGATTCATGGAGAAGAACCCAGTGGTCAAGTGGCCCCCAACTCCAACTTCACCACTTATGAGCTGTAGTACCTGGGGCAAATTACTCCACCTCTCTGTGCGTAGAGGAAACGAGTGAGAGAAACCATCAGACCTGTCAGTCACAATTTATGGGTCTACTGCTGCAGACCATCGTCTTTTGTGTCTGTCAAAATGAAAAAGTGTCCCTAAAAGTGAGTATCTTCCCACCTCCAGTCCTGGGCTCCCTCAGGACCCCCTCTCTCCTCCAGCATCCATGTCTCCCTTTCTTCTGGATCAAACTAATCAACAAGTAAACATTCACTGCAATCAATGACCCACCCTAAACCAATCCCCTCTTAATCCCAAGTCCCCTACTCCTGTACTGCAGCCCAATTCCTCTCACCCCTTCCTCCCTAAACTTTCCAAAACAAGCATCTGTACCCAACGGCCCACCTCATCTCCTCTTCCTTTTGCTTTGTAGTGTTTATCAAGTTTTTCTTGAACCTGGTCAAATAAGTCTTCAAAACTTGTTAGGAAAAACAACAGCCCTTGTCTCCCCACTTTCCCACTTCCCTATCCCCAGAAGTCACCACTGTCTGCTCTTGGAGAATTATTTCTATCTTATCTTTGCCACTTGCAGACTCTATGTTCTTGGGCAAGTTATTTCATTTCCTGCCTCTGCCACCTCATGTATAAGATACACATAACAATATAGGGTCATTGTGATAAATATATGTGTTAATATATGTAAAGTGCCTAGAACAGTCCCTGGCACATAGAAAGCTCTCATTAAAGTGTTTACCATCATCCTCACTGTCATCATCACCACCATCACCATCATCATCATCATCATCATCATCGTCTCATCCCTCCTGGCATCTTGCACACCTGACCGTAGAGAAGTTCAGTAAATATTGGTTGAAGAACTGAGCAAATGCAGATGTTTCTCTTTGAATTCACCCCATCTTATTCGGTCTTACTGCTTGGACTCTGTTAGGAGGAAAAAGGGGATCCTACCTGCTTCATGATTCCAGGTGGAGGGACCACCATCTGGGATTTTTACTTAAGTAAAAGTAAACTATCCAGTTGTCTGCAAGCATGCCTGGCCTGTAATATCAAGTTGTGAGCAATGAAAATTTGTTTTAAAAAAAACTGTGAAAGGAAAACAATTCCAAATGAGGGTGAAGGGTAGGCTATGTTCAGGATGTGTAATATATCCTTTACATTGAACATAAATGAAGAGTTGTGCAATGTTTGGCCCTTAGAAAATCAGTTTCTCCACACTCCTGGCTTGCATGAGTTTCCTAGAACTGTCATAACAAATCACCATAAACTGGGTGGCTTAAAACATGTATTCTCATGTTTAAGAATACAGCAGCCATGTATTCTCCCACCATTCTGGAGGCTAGAAATAAAAACTCCAGATGTGGACAGGGACCTGCTGCCTCTGAAGTCTCAGGGAAGAATCCTTCCCTGCCCCTTCCTGGCTCCTGGTAGTTACTGGCAATCCCTGCCGCTCCTTAGCTTATACATGCATCACTTCAATCTAGGCCTCTGTCAGCACATTCCTTCCTCTCTCGTCTCTCTATGACCTCGCATCTTAACCTACCTAATTATATTCTGCAAACACCCTGTTTCCAAATATGGTAATTTTTGTTTGTTTGTTTTTTTAGAGATGGAATCTTGCTATGTTACCCAGGCTGGCCTCCCAACTCCTGGGCTCAAGAGATCTTGCAATCTCAGCCTCCCAAGTAGCTGATGCTACAGACACGCACCACCACACCAGGCTCTTTTGAAGTTTTGCATGGACGTGAATTTTCAGAGAGAAACTGTTCAACCCCATACATGGCTAATATGGATTTAGCAAGTATTTCTTCCGTATTTGCTGAGCGATGTACTCAAGGGGCTGCTCAGAGCAGCCGTGACAACACTGCAGTTGTAGGATCCCGCAGCAGCCCTTTTTGTTCTCTGTCCCTCCCATGTACTTGATCACATGGCCGGTTCCATTGTCATCTTGATCCATCTAAATCATAGGTTCTGCCTCATTAGGCCTTTCATTGCTCCTGTTGCCTGCCAAGTTCAACACGCCATCCGTGGTGTGGCAATAGGGATATTCCTCAGTGAGCCCAGGCTTGTGTCTGCCTCCCCCACATTCTCCTCCAGCCAGTCACTCACTGCTTTTCTTGAAAATACTCATCTTCACCTACATCTCTGAACTTTTGATTAAGCTGCTTTCTCCTCCTAGAGAGCCTTCCCACCCCCTTCACCTATGGTGACTTCACTCATTCACTCTTCCTGGAAACACAGCAGGGTTGGTCACCACCCATTTCCGATCCCCTTCTTCCTGCCCCTCCCTCCTTGAAGTCAGGCATGTCAGGGTGACTTGCACCGTCGATGGATGATGAGTGGAAGTGACCTGTGTCACTGCTGGGTGGGAACTTTTGTAACCACTGTGTGACTCAGCTGCTCTTCTGACTCTTGCCACTGTAACTAGCCAAACACCACATGGTGGAGGCTCCATTCCCTGGGGCTTGGAGGAAGGAAACACAACGAAGAGCCTGCAACTGACCTAAAATGGACATGTAACATGGCAGTTGCTAAGGCAGGAATGTGTGTGTCCCCACCGCCCCACAGATTCACATATTGAAAGCCAACTCTCAATGTGATGGTGTTAGGAGGTGGGGCCTCTGGAAGGATATCAGGTCATGAGCATGAAGCCCTCCTGGATGGGACCGGTGCTCTATCAAAGAAACCCCAGAGAGATGCTTTTACCGTTCTGCCTTGTGAGATTATAGTCAAAAGATGCCTGTCTATGAGGAACAGGCCCTCACCAGGCACCAGGGCCTTGATCTGGGACTTCCCAGCCTTCAGAACCATGAGAAATAAATTTCTGCTGTTTATAAGCTACTCTGGTTATAATATTTTGTAACAGTAGACAGGAAAGAAAGAAAACTTGTTTCCATGTGCTGCTAAGATTATGAGGGAGGTTGTTACTGCAGCCTAACATAGCCCATCCTGACTGATCCACCATCCTCCAGGGCCCATGCAAACTGCCAGCTCCCCCAGCAAACCTCTCATTCTCCTGCATTGAAATTCTTTTTTTAAAATTCAGTACACATTTGTCCAGAACTCATATCCCACTAGGCACCGTGTGAGATACTAAGAATAAACAGATAAGCAACAAAAAAAGCATATTCCCTACCCTCATTAGAGCCACATCAGACCAAAAAAATGGCATAATTATATAATTGCAATTGTTGCAAGCGAAGACTATATAACCCAAGAATCTTACCTGTTCTGGAAAGTCAGGAAAAGCCCACATGGATGAGCATGACCTTAACACCTTCAGATCTCCTGAGTATTATTTATTTTTATTTTTATTAGTTAGAACTCTTTAATGCAGCCGGGCGTGGTGGCTGACATCTGTAATTCCAGCACTTTGGGAGGCTGAGGCAGTCGGGTCACTTGAGGTCAGGAGTTCAAGACCAGCCTGGCCAACATGGCAAAACCCCATCTCTACAAAAAGTACAAAACTGGCTGGGCTTAGTGGCACATGCCTGTAATCCCAGCTACTCGGGAGGGTGAGGCAGGAGAATTGCTTGAACCCAGGAGGCGGAGGTTGCAGTGAGTCAAGACTGCACCACTGTACTCCAGCCTGGGTGACAGAGTGAGACTCCATCTCAAAAAAAAAAAGAAAAAGAAAAGAGAAAAAAAGAACTCGTTAATGTATACCTGGCATCAATATAATTTTGAATGTCGGCCAGGCGCAGTGGCTCACGCTTGTAATCCCAGCACTTTGGGAGGCCAAGGCGGGCGGATCACAAGGTCAGGAGATTGAGGCCATCCTGGCTAACACAGTGAAACCCCGTCTCTACTAAAAAATACAAAAAATTAGCCAGGCGTGGTGGCGGGTGCCTGTAGTCCCAGCTACTCAGAGAGGCTGAGGCAGGAGAATGGCGTGAACCCGGGAGGCGGAGCTTACAGTGAGCCAAGATTGCGCCACTGCACTCCAGCCTGGGCGACAGAGCGAGACTCCGTCTCAAAAAAAAAAAAAAAAAAAAAAAAAGACCTTGCGTTCCTCCTGGGAAAATAAGACTTTTTGTTTTTTTCTGACAAGTCCCTTCTAGTACAAAGTGATCTTGTCTTTCTGATGGGTGTACTTTTCTGGTTTCTATGGAACTTATGCTCCATTAGTGAGGCGTGCCTTTACTGGTGCATTCACTACTGATTCCTTCTGCATACCTGGTTTAATATTTTGCTTGATCTGCATGCCTGGCTTAAAATTTTTGTAAACACTTTGATTTTGGTTTATTTTAGTTTGGCTATGCATGTCTCTATATATTTTGGATTATTTTCCCCCATGCTTGTTTCTGAGCATTTTCTGAGAACAAAAATAAACATTCTAAATGGTGGATGTGAGATGACCAATTAAAAGCCACTGGGGAGGTTGCCATCATCTAAAACACTGGTCTAAACTCTTGACATTCCCTTACAGGATTTATAGGATTTACTCTGCTCTCAAGAGAATAAGAAATGAAATGGGATTCTCAAATATTAAGGCATGCCAGGTTTTCTGGGACTCCATCCAGCTACATGGCTTTTCCTCATGCACATTTTTAAATCAGTGGCCCTCATAGGAATCATTAGAACTCCTCAAGCTTGTTTTCCTTGGTACCAAATTTTAAAACTGCAACTATAAGGTTAAAATAAAATTCCAGCATGTAAAGCTCCTAATTTATCTCTCTCTCTTTATTTTCCTTTTTTTAACCTCCTCTCTCATTGCTTTAAATCTGCTTTTTCACTGTTATTAAGATAATCTACTGTTGTTAATTTCAAAAACACTAAACAGTTTTTCTTAGGGCACTTCAGCCAAGACTCATAAAAAACAGAGAGTGCTTTCAAATTACAACAGCTCCATGATAACCAACAACCTAACCTTGCACACCTAAGAGCCATCCCTTTTGGAAATGCAAATTTAGGTTTACTGTGCTATCATCACTTAATGTGATGGAAGAGTTAATTAAAAGATTGATAGTCTAAAAGGGAAAGAAGAAGATAGCATGTCTATAAAAGTTACATTCTGACAAAAACAAGAAATGGGGAAAGGATTCCCTATTTAATAAATGGTGCTGGGAAAACCGGCTAGCCATATGTAGAAAGCTGAAACTGGATCCCTTCCTTACACCTTATACAAAAATTAATTCAAGATGGATTAAAGACTTACATGTTAGACCTAAAACCATTAAAATCCTACAAGAAAACCTAGGCAATAC
>NW_026652284.1:113667118-113775403 GCF_009828535.3 Hylobates moloch
AAACCTGCACATTGTGCACATGTACCCTAAAACCTAAAGTATAATAATAATAAAAAAGGCAATTTCATTTCTAGAGGTAGAGTGTTTTCCTTAAAACTTTTCAATTCAATTTTGCTGTATCTCACAACACAGAATTTACAGATCATACATCATTGCCTTTTGTTCTTCCTTTTTCTCCCCTTAAAGAGATTCTCTTTGCTTGGCTGGGGTGATAACGCTCTCTTTCAACTTTTTTTGTCTGCCCCAGTAACTTTTTCCTCTGGTCCTAACTGTTGGCATGGCCCAGTGTGAAAATGTTTGTCTTAAAGGCCTAAAAAAGCAATATTTTCTTCCAGTATAACTTGGTTCTGTACTCTTGACTTTTCTTGGTATGTTTTGATTGTTCCATTTAGCAGGAAATTTTACACACTTTTACTTGTTTTAAGAGCCATGTACTCCTCTGCTTAGAGTAGTAGTTTTCTTGTTTACTTCTTCTATGATATGGTGTAAACGTTAACCTTAGACACATACTTTTCTTGTGCCTGATTAAAGTTAAATACCTTTTCACCAGGTTTAACTTCCAGATTATCTAAGCAGGCTTTCCCTAATGCAAAACAATCACACTGTATGTTTTTTCTTTACCTTTTGATAACTGGCCTATTAAACAAAGAATTTGTAATTTCTGTTCTTCATGTTGCTTTTATTAGTTTTTCTGATTACTTTAAAAAGCTAAGTTTTATAAGGGTTACGATTTCTTTTTAATATCCATGTAACTTTCTGTATTGCTTTTAAAGTCTTTGATTGTCACTCTGGTTAAATAAGTGACTATTTCCATGACATGTTAACTTGTTTGATCAAATGTTTTGAAACTTTCGACTTCTCTGACAGGGTTTTCCAGGACCAAGTTCTAAATTAAGTCATTTTGGCCTAAAATTAACTTTGAGATTGTCCAGTTGGGGCCCTGGAGAATCTGAAAGGATATATCTCTCTGTTTGCAGAGATATTAAATAATTAGATTTATTTTGTAGATTGCATGGGAAGAAATATTGCCAAATGATAAGTGATGCTAGATTTTCTTTTAATTACATATATGGATATGTTATTGATATAAATGTTCTAAAATTATAGAAAACTCTTAAAAATATTTTATCAGACTTGATTCTGGTTATTATGCTGTATGCCACAAAATAACCAAATTTCCTTGTCAATTTCTGGTTCTGATAAACTTTCATCGGGTTTTTAACCATGGTTATTCTAAGTTTTTGTTATCTACAGTTATTATTTAAAATACTTCTCTAAAGGCATCTGCAATCAGATTCATGAAAAAAAACTCTAATGAGTACATTTAAATACAGGCTTCTAAAAACTTCAAGATCAATGGACTAAATAAAAATTTTTTAAATTCTGGTTTTAAAAAAACCTGATGAATTCATGAAACTGCTAACCAAGATCAAGTACAACAAAACTAATTACATAAAACTAACTGAACTAATGAAAAAAGTATAGTTTTTACAGCCTCTGTTGACCAGGCTGAACTGCAGTGGCGTGATCTCACTGCAACCTCCACCTCCCAGGTTCAAGCGATTCTCTCCTTCCTCAGCCTCCCGAGTAGCTGGGATTAAAGGCACCCACCACCATGCCTGGCTAATTTTTGTATTTTTGGTATAGATGGGATTTCACCATGTTGGCCACACTGGTCTCAAACTCCTGGCCTCAAGTGATCTGCCTGCCTTGGCCTCCGAAAGTGCTGGAATTACAGGAGTGAGCCACCATACCCAACCACGATGCTGATTCTTTACTTGAATGTTTTGCCTGCCAGATTTAAGAAAACTTTATGTCTTGAACTACCTATAATTTACAGCAGGCTGGGCACAGTGGCTCACACCTGTAATCCCAGCACTTTGGGAGGCCAAGGTGGGCCAATTGCTTGAGACCAGGAGTTTGTTGGAGACCAGCCCAGGAAACGTGCGGAAGCCCCATCTCTACAGAAAATACAAAAATTGGCCGAGCATACTGATGATTGCCTGTAGTACTAGCTACTCTGGGACTGAAGCAAGAGGATCCCTTGAGCCCAGGGGTTCGAGGCTTCAGTGAGCCTCAAACAGTGATCATACCACTGCACTCTAGCCTGGGCAACAGAGAGAGACTCTGTCTCAAAATAAACAAACAACAAACAAACAAATAAAAGACTATAAAGCAATTTAGTAAAGTACACCTTTGTAAACAAAAGTGAGAACATTTACTTTTTCTCTGCAGACTTGATTCTTCCAAAATTTGAAAACTATTCATAAGTCTTCTCATTCTTTATGAAAACATAACTGTTTATGTAAGCTCAGTAAGATTCAGCTTTTTTTTATAACAAGATACAATTGAAAATACTGGTTAAATTACCAATGTTTGACTAAAATATCATATTTATATTGTTTATAGGTACTACAGGTCGAAATCTGCCTTGGTTTGGCTTCCTAGGGACAAAAAGGGTTTTTTTTTTTTTTTGAGACAGAGTGTCACTCTGCTGCCCAGGCTGGAGTGCAGTGGTGAAATCTCTGCTCACTGCAACCTCTGCCTCCCGGGTTCAAGTGATTCTCCTGCCTCAGCCTCCTGAGTAACTGGGACTACAGGTGCGTGCCACCACGCCCAGCTAATTTTTGTATTTTTTTAGTAGAGAAGGGGTTTCGTCATGTTGGCCAGGCTGGTCTCAAATTCCTGAACTCAGGTGATCCGATCGCCTCAGCCTCCCAAACTTCTGGGATTACGGGCGTGACCCACCACGCCCACCCCTCAAAAGGTTTTTAAATCTGAGAATAATATGTGGTCAAATCACTATTCTCACAGACAACATTTGCTAAAACTAAGGTTATCTACAAAACAAATGTCTTACTCTGATTGATGAAATTCAGGATGTCTGTAGAGAAAAAAAGTTTGACTCTAAAGAAAAAACCAAGCCGGGCATGGTGGCTCACGCCTGTAATCCCAGCACTTTGGGAGGCTGAGGCGGGCGGATCACCTGGGGTCAGAAGTTCGAGATCAGTCTGACCAACATGGAAGAACGGTGTCTCTACTAAAAATACAAAATTAGCCGGGTGTGGTGGTGCGTTCCTGTAGTCCCAGCTACTCGGGAGGCTGAGGCAGGAGACTCTCTCAAACCCTGGAGGTGGAGGTTGCGGTGAGCCCAGATCATGCCATTGCACTCCAGCCTGGGCAACAAGAGTGAAACTTCATCTCAAAAAAAAAAAAAAAAAGAAAGAAAAAAGAAAAAAGAAAAAAAAGAAAAAGCTATGATACACCTGTTGGTAGATTGCAGCCGTGTACGTGGTTTCCACATTCTCGTTTACCTGTAGAGTGCACGTAGATCCTGAATTTTTTTGATTGCCTCCAATATTCAGCCACAACTCTCCAATAAGAACAAAAATTGCTCTGTTCTTGAAGTCCTGAATGCTAAAGCTAGTTAACTTCATATAAATTTCAAGGGACAAGTCTCATGCCTAATATATGGGCTACACAAGAAGCTCACCAAACCTGATGTCATAACCAGACACAAGCAGTTGATGACTTCATGCTGTGGATGACTTTCCCAGGACAACAGAACAACACCCCTCATATGACAGTCTTGCCCTTCTTAATTTTTTCTTTCTTATGCCTACTTTTTTCGTGCTTTACCCGGATACATTCCTCCATGAAAGCTGAGACACAATACACAAAATTTTTTTTAAAAGTAGGCCACATGGTTATGATAGGTCTCACCTAATTCCCCATGGCCATTTGATTTATTCAATTGGTTGCCTTTAAGCCTTTTTTTTTTTTTTTTTCTGAGACAGATTCTTGCTCTGTTGCCGAGGCTGGAGTGCAGTGGCATGATCTCAGCTCACTGCAACCTCTGCCTCCCGGGTTCAAGCAATTCTCCTACCTCAGCCTCCCAAGTAGCTGGGATTACAGGCGCGTGTCACCACACCCAGCTAATTTTTGTATTGTTAGTAGAGACGGAGTTTCACCATGTTGGTCAGGCTGGTTTCGAACTCCTGACCTCGTGATCCACCTGCCTCAGCCTCACAAAGTGCTGGGATTATAGGCGTGAGCCACCGTGCCCAGCTGCCTTTAAGTCTATTATTATAACTCAAAACTATTATACAAACTGGAGTTGTCATATTACTATGACATACTAAATGTTACTTTGTATTTTTCTTTGCAACTTTGTATGTGTTACTTGTCTAATTTCTGCAAAAGTATGATTCCTATCAAAATGATGTTGTCCCTGCACTTTGAGAGAATGGCCAAAAGACTGCAGAACAGACAAAATTAAACTTAACAGTGGACTTCAGGTAGACTTAGCCTAAATGTCACTTCCTCCAAACCTTAAATGCCTTGTTGCTCAAATGTGGCTAAGACCAACAACCAAGGACAAGTCAATCACAGCACTGAGGAGCAATCAGATCTTAACTGCAGGATGATCCATCAGTGACACCTTCGAAAAAAAAAATATTTTTTGAGACAGTGTCTTTCTTTCTGTTGCCCAGGCTGGAGTGCAGTGGTGCGGTCACAGCTTACTGCAGCGTTGACCTCCCTGGCTCAAGCGATCCTCCCTCCTCAGCCTCCTGAGTAGCTGGGACCACAGGCATGTGTATTGTTTGTAGAGACAGTCTCATCATGTTGCCCAGGCTGATCTTGAACTCCTGGGCTCAAGCAATCCTCCTACTTCAGCCTCCCAAAGTGCTGGTGTTACAGGCGTGAGTCACTGCATCCAGCTTTGAAAAAAGATTTTAATGAAAAGGGAGAAACATAAAAGTTGTCAGAATCAAAATGGAGTCACTGGTGTTAAACAAACTCTTAAAAAGTAAAGCTGAGGAAGACCATAAAGGAAGGATTCTCATGCACAAATGCCTGATAACAAAAACTATCACAGAAGTCTCTATAAAAAAACACAACTTATCCAAAGCCATTGCAACTTTACACAAAAGAATGCTTCTGCTAGGACATTTGTCCAGCAACTGCCTGTCCAACCCTGGACTGATACCATCCTTCTTATTGATCCTTGTAGTCAGGAATAATGATCTTAAAACAATTACATAATCTTCCTCATTATTCCTTTAAAAACTTTCATCTTTCTTTGCCTCCGTGAATCCACACATAGTTTACTGTGACACATGTGTCTGCATCACAATGCTCGGTCCCAAATAAATGATATTTTATTTTAGAGAGTCTCCCTCTCTGTTATTCTCTGTTATTCTCACCTAATTCCCCATGGCCATTTGATTTATTCAATTGGTTGCCTTTAAGCCTTTTTTTTTTTTTTCTGAGACAGAGTCTTGCTCTGTTGCCCAGGCTGGAGTGCAGTGGCGTGATCTCGGCTCACTGCAACCTCTGCCCTTACCTTAAACCTAAACCTAAGGATGACCCCCTTAACTTAAACCTAAGCGGGTTCAAAGAGTTCACCTGAGTAGGTGGGGAGGTTGCACCTAATGATTTTCCTTACAAGTGTAGAGCACAGGGAGTTTTCAGAGGGAATTCCCATCTGTTCTATTATTTCACGGATGAGGAAGCTGAAGCCACACTTGACTAGAACCAAAAAGAAATCCAACTCCTGGCTTAGGCTTGGGAAGGGGTCCCAATGACCCAGGGCCTGCATAGTTGCTGGACAGGATATGGTGACATGGGCAGTTTATTGGACCCTAAGGAAACATGCAACCAGTGGCTGTGACCATGGAGGAGGAAGCAAAGCCAGGGAGCACCAGGAGAAGAGAAAATGTGGCTACAGCTGCCCAAGCCACGAGCTGGATGAAGCTGAGGACAGGGTGGATTCTGAATTGCACATCTGCCTAAAACAAATGGGCCATCTGTAGTTTATAGCAGGTCAATACTTATATTTGCCCAGGTAGACAGAGACTTTATCTTCAGCACATGAGCATCTAGTGTAAGTAGACCAAGTTTTTTTTTTTTTAAGAGACAGGATGGGATCTCACTATGTTGCCCAGGCTGGAGTGCAGTTGCTGTTCACTGGCACGACCATATCGTACTACAGCCTCAGACTCCTGGACTCAAGTGATCCTCCTGCCTCAGCCTCCTGGATAACTGGAACTGACCGCAGGCACCCACCACCACACCCAGCTATTAGACTTAGTTTTTTTCTTGAGCCGATAGTAAACTAAGAAAAGCTATAGAAATGATTGTTACCCTCATAATAACTATTTTTAAGCTTTTAGAAATGTTTCATGTACAACTATTAGAAAATTCAGATAACGCAAAATACACATATACATAGATATGTACATGCATCAAAAAAGGAAATCACAAAAATTAAAATAAACTACCACTCAGAAATAATCACTATTAATATTTTTATGTTTATCCTTCCAGATGTTATTCTATGAGTGCACATATGTGTGTGTGTGTAAATATATATTTAAAATATATTGATAGAATTCAAGTATAAATAGGGCTTTTTTTTATTTGTTTGTTTGTTTTTTGAGATGGAGTCTCACTCTGTCACCAAGCTGGACTGCAATGGCGAGATCTTGGCTCACTGCAACCTCTGCCTCCCAGGTTCATGCGATTCTCCTGCCTCAGCCTCCTGAGTAGCTGGGACTACAAGCATGTGCCATCACGCCTAGCTGATTTTTGTATTTTTAGTAGAGACGGGGTTTCCCCATGTTAGCCAGGATGGTCTCTATCTCTTGACCTCATAATCTGCTTGCGTCGGCCTCCTGAAGTGCTGGGATTACAGGCGTGAGCCACCGCACCCGGCCATAAATAGGTATTTTGATGACAGCATTTAAAAATGCTCTCATACTATATTGACTTTTTAATAACCTGCTTCTTTTTTCCCATAACCGCACATGATGAACATCTTTGCATTTTAAAAAATCTGACCAAACTTTTTAAAAACTTTCTTATTATAAAATACAACATGCATAAAACTGACGTATACAGGATAACAGAACAAATATAAAATGAACACTCAAGGATACAGCAGCTACCTGGGATCAGATGGAGAACATGACCACTCCACAGCGGCTCCCGACTCCCTCCAAGAACACCACCACCGCCCGTAAGGCCACATGATCTTTTCTAAGAACCCATAATATTTGCTCTGTCACATGGATGAACCACAGTTCATTTAATGTAATGTGTCAAATTATTGGACATTTTGAGTGTTTCTGGTTTCTGCTGGAGTGAATGTTCCATAGGTACTTCTGCATACTTACTTGTGTCTCTCAATCATTTTTTTTGGGTCAAGTCATAGAAGGGAAATCTCTGGTTCAAAGGGTGTGCACATTTTTAAGGCTTTTGATACATTGTTGCAAGTTGCCTTTTTTTTTTTGAGACGGAGTCTCACTCCGTCACCCAGGCTGGAGTGCCGTGGCGCGATCTTGGCTCACTGCAAGCTCCGCCTCCTGGGTTCACGCCATTCTCCTGCCTCAGCCTCTCTGAGTAGCTGGGACTACAGACGCCCGCCACCACGCCTGGCTAATTTTTTGTATTTTTTTTAGTAGAGATGGGGTTTCACCGTGCTAGCCAGGATGGTCTCGATCTCCTAACCTCATGATCCACCCCACTCGGCCTCCCAAAGTGCTGGGATTACAGGCGTGAGCCACCGCACCTGGCCACCGTTTTACAAGCAGTAGGAGGGTTGAGTCTCACCAGCCCTTCAGCCTGGTGGATGTTTGCCCATCTGATAGGTGAAAGTATCTCATTGTCTCAATGCATTTGTGTATCTTTTCTGTTGATGAGATGACATAATTTATGTCATGTAATTATACTTGTCCTCCAAGAATTACCAGTGAGAGATCCTATTATTAAAATATATAATCTCAAGAGCTTGTCCTATCTCTACGTCCACCCATAAGTAATAAAAATCCCACCCCACCCTTTCTTTTCCCCACTCCACGTCTGGAGTCATTTATCAGCTCCCAGACTTGAAGCCAAACCTGACCTCATTGCAAAGTCCTTGGTTGTGCTAATAAGCAGCTACTGGGAACTGGGCTAAGTCACTCCCCTCTCTGAGCCTCAGCTGACAAAGGCTTAGCAAATGAGAGAAACAAGAAAGTGGAATAGAATTATGAACTCTAACTTTAATAAACTAATACATGTTGAACATCTATTATATGCCAGGTACTGTGCTAGATACTTCGCGTGCTTCATTTGTGAATTTTGCAACAACCCTGTGAAGCAAGTATTACAATCTCCATTTTACACATGAGGAAACTGAGGCTCAGGGAGGTGAAGTGACTTGCCCATGGTCCCACCGCTGGGAAGACTAACAGGCCTGGCTGATTCCCAAGAATCTGCTCTTTCTGGGAGGACCCAGCGCCATCAACATCTCTGGACAGGCATATGGAATGACTATCATTAAATGGTGTCTGGAGCATGTCTTATCAGAAATGTTCTTGGGGAATCCCTTTTTTCCCCTATGGTGGTCACAATTGCTGTTTGTCCTATGCACCCTTCCAGAATGTGGTGGGGACTATTTCTTGCTGGAAGACCTCCCCAGGGCTCAGGGCCCACTTTGGTTAAGCTCTGCAAGAATGAGAGGAGGCTCATCCCTCCTTTGGCTCTGTTCTTTGTCTTGACCTCCTGTTACCATCATTTTCCCCACCTTCTCTTGGCTTCTCTGAGTCTCACCTGTCCAGGAAGCCCTCCATGATGAAAACTCAGTTAACCTGAAGGCCTTTCAGAAGAAAAGAACACGAAGAGAGGGCTTGCCATGACTAAATGTCAACCCTACACGGGGACTTCACCTACATCATTTCATGCAATTAGCACTCCAACTGTAGGAGTTATTATATCCGCATTTTGCCAATGGGGAAGCTAAGCTTCAGGCAGGTAAATTTCTGGACCAAGTGTTCATGGCCAATGAGAAGAACTAATACTTATTTAGCATATAAGTACCAGGGATGGTTATAAACCACTTGTATGTAACAACCATAGTCTTCAACACATCTCCAAAAGGTAAGGTACTGTTTTTATCATCCCCACTGTATAAATGGAAATACCAAGGCAGAAAAAAAGTAATTTGCTGAAGATGTCCCAGCTAGTAAGTAGAGCTGGGATTGGAACCCAGGCAGTCAGCCAAGTTTGTCCCTAACCACGATTATCTGGATGACCCCAAACCTCCATGGTTTCTTTTTCCTAAGCAACCAAGTGCCTTCTAAATGCAAAGGTTGGTGGGGAAATGCTTGAAGTCAACATTCTCCCTGTGTAGTCTGAGGAACCCGACACCCAGAGAGTGTGTTCCTGGCTCTAGGTCCCAGGTCTTATGACTGCAGATCCAGTCCTACCACAATCCAGCCCACACTGCCTCTACTCAAAGGGAGAAAGGGCGTTGCTACTGATCTCACCTCCTCCCTGCCCCCTCGGTGATGGTGGGCCAGGACTCTCTCTGAAAGAGTGATCATGTGTTTCATCATTAGGTGAGTAACTGTGGGAGGCTTCCTGGCTGATTATTAATAGAAGCTGGAGAAGGTGTGCCTGTTTAGGAACAGGCCAGCAGTTTGGGATGCCAGGCTGGCTTGGTCTCTTGGTTTCTGGAGTCACCTGAATGATTTGACTCATCTCCTGGCTGAGGGCTTGGCTTCTTACTTCTGAGACACCCCATTCCCAAGGCAAATTGCTGCCTTGCCTCTCTCCTTACACTCATTTACATCATCTGTTTCCAGGCTGCCTGCAGGAACTGAAGCTTCTAGACAAAGAGACCTGGGTTTAATCCTTACAGACCTTAGCTACATTGTCTAACCTCTTGGGACCTCAGTATCATCGTCTTTGAAATGGGCAGGCCAACATCCAACTCATCATGAGGACTTATGGAGATGATTGCACAGCAGACACTCAGGAAGCTGCCACCATTGTGACTAGTATCATTCGGAGGCTGCCACGCTGGAACCTGCCGGCCACAGGCCCTAACAAAACTGTTCCTTTGCTGCAAATGTCTTTTCCAGGTCTTTCCCCCTTTTCTCCACATTGGCAGTGACGGTCCTATGAGGAAGAATAATGTGTTGCAATATTAGGGAGTGAGGTTCTTCTTTTTGTTTTTTTCAGCAGGGCTCTTGGGAAGAAACCTGGCCATTTGAGCCCTCTTGACCTGGGGGTTAGGGTGACTGGGCCCAAAGCAAGACACAGTCATTGCTGGCTTTTGTTTTGATAAAACTTAAGGCATGAAAAGGTTTGATCAAGAATTCCAGAAGGCAAGGAGAGAAACTTAAATGTTGGAGAAGGAAGAACACTTTGCCTGAGCTGGGGGCAGGGTCTGGGGTTCTGTTAGCAGCAGGGACCCTTGCTCCTGCCCTAGGGAGGTAGAGGGGCTGCGATGTCCTCAACCCACCCTCTCTGGAGAGCCCGGTGCCCAGGCAGCAACCCCTGCTCCGAAGAAACCCTGAGTTGCCCAGTGCCTGCCTGCTCTGTAACACAACCTGTGAAACTTTGCCTGACATTGGTGCAGGGGAGCTGGGTGCCCACTCACGACAGAGAATGAATTTCCCACTGAGCCGGCAGAATGAGGGCTGCAAGTCCCCACGGACTTAAAAAAAAGTAAGAAAAATGGGTATTTCTTGCACACCTGAACTTGTGGCCTCAGATCTTTGTCCACCACCCCTGTGTTGGGACCTCTGCATCACTGCAAGGGCCAGAGCAGCAGTGCATGAAGCTCCCATGTAGAAAACAGGTCTTGAGAAGAAATGTCCATGATAATACAGTGGCTGCAGTTCTGCGAAGGAGCAGCCCCCGATGGCTAGACCTGTGCCGTCTAATACAACAACCGGTAGCCACACAGGTCTGTTTAAATTCATTCAAAGGAAATGAAATTAAAAATTAGCCACATTTCAAGTGCTCAATAACCCTTGTGACCAGTGGCTACTGAGACTGGCCAGCACACAGTTCTATCATTGCAGAATGTTCTATCGGTCTACTGGTTTGTCTAGACAATTCTATCTAGAGTAAGTAACATGGAACAATTCCCCAAAAAGCACTGGAAAAAAACTTTCTTTACCCTCTGCACAACAGGTGAAGATTACCTCTGTTTTCAGGGACAGTTTTAATGATTTCTAACCATCAATGTGGAGGAGGAGGCCTACAATTACGCATGGGAGTGGATACAATTTGTGCGGAGGAAGGATGTGTGTGCAAATGACTTCTACCTGGCAGGCACAGGAAGTTTGTGGACACTTTGCTCCTCGAAACACATCTGTAGGGCCCTCCTTTGGAAACCTTCCAGGCTGGCCTCTCTGGCCGAGTCTCCATAGCCCACATGTCCCAGCCCCTCATGATGATGACTCTGAAAAAAGGTATTTTGGAAAAGCAATGTCACATGTAAGCCCCATTTTCTGTTTGCAGGCCTGTCTCTCGTCTGTGAGGGTTAGTTCTTTGAGAAATATCTCCAGTGTATCCCCAGCATCCAGAGCCTGGCTGCACACAGTAGAGGCTTAACAAGTGTTGATGAGATGAATGGGCACGTTGGTAGATGGCAGGTTGACTTGGGGTGGCTGCCTTTGACCTCCAACAAAACTGGGTGTAAACTTCATCTTCTCCAGAACACCTTTGTGGACTCCAATCCCCAACTCTGGGCACAATGGTATTCCTAGATTCCGTGATGGCTTTCCTAGATTCCCAGAATGGGTTGTGGTATAACAGGTGGAAAAGCTGAGGGATCCATAACCAGAAAACGGGGAAGGTTGGGAAGGGGAGGGCTTAGATAGAAACTCAGTAGACAAGGCAAAGAAGAAAGCCTCATGGGGGCCACTGGGGGTGGACAGGCCCTTCTGTCCAGGGTTTTCCCCAGCAGTGGGGGGAAATAAGTACCAGGCAACACCTCTTTGTGTTGCTCAGAATCTTTTAAAATTTGTGCAGGGAGAATACAATGGAATATTTCACATGCGTCTTATATCCAAGCAACAGAAATCCCATTGCAGATAGGTGCTGGAGAAGCCTTTTATAAAGGTCCCTGGGGCAGGGCAGGAGGAGGAGCCAGGACCAGGAGTCAGTCCCAACCCTGGAGGGTAGGCCCTGCTCTGGGTGACCCACCAGGCAGCTGGGTGACCCCCTATCCGAGGGCCTTGCTCAGCCCCTGTCGGCTCTGCTGGCGGCATTTGGGGGCTCCTCTGCAGGATGTCGGTGCAGAGCGCTGTTCTGCCAGGTGACCCAGTCCGACAGGTGTCTCCCTAGCTTCTCCGACAGGTTTGCCACCTTGCACCCGCTTGCCTGAGTGCTCAGTCACGTCCTCCTCGTCGGCCGCGTTCCCCAGGCAGCTGCGTCAGCCTCCCAAGATACAGGTAAGCCTCTGGCCTGGGGCCAGGTGTCTCTGGCCTGGCTCACCTGCTGGGTAGGTGACTGTTAGCATCGCTGCCTCTCCCCTAAAAGAAATCCCCTATTTTCACTCTTGGGCACTCACATACTGTACCCACTACCAACAGTTTCATCTCTGCCTTTAAGCATTTACAATTAAGATATCCACCGGTGTTGATTGAAACACGTGTTTTCAGTAAACGTTTAAGGCTACATTCATTCGTTCATTCATCATGCATTGAGTCAGCTCAGGCCTGGTTTGTCCAGGAGTGTTACCTACTAGGAGCACAGCGCCCAATTCCACTGAATGCTAGAGGGAGGGGCATGGACAGGAACCTCAGCCTTGGAGGTCTGGAGAGGAGGTGGGCGGGTACTCACTTTCTTAATTGTAGCTTATGCTTACTGAGAGCAAATCTTGTGCCAGGCCCTGTTCTAAGTACTCTCCATATTGATAGCCTCAGAACATTCTTATGAGGGAGATGTTACTGTACTACCAGTTTGGTAAATGAGGAAAGTGAACACAGAAAGTTTAAGTGAAAAAAGTGTCACATCACAGAGCTTGTAGCAGTTTGCTAGGGCTGCCGTAATAAACAACTGCAGGCTGTGGGGCTCAAACAACAGAAATTGATTCTCTCACAGGTCTGGAGGCCGGAAGTCTGAGATCAAGATGTTGGCAGGGTTGGTTTCTTCTGAGTCCTCTCTGGCTTGTAGGTGGCTGTCTCCTCTGTGTGTCTTCACATGGTCTTCCCTCTGTACCTGTGCCCATGTTTTCTTCTCTCCTAAGGACACCAGTCACATTGGATTAGGCCACCCTAGTAATCTTATTTTAACTTGAGCACCTCTGTAAAGACCTGTCTTCCAATATAGTCACATCCTGAGGTAGTAGAGGTTAGGATATCATCCTATGAATTTGTGGGACACAATTTAGCCCATACTATAAGCTAGTAGGTGACAGAGTCAGGATTTAAATTCAGGCTGACGGGCTCCAGAATCCTTGTGCTGCCTCTCAGACAGACTACCCACCCTGGGTAAAAGGGCTGCAACGATCCTCTACCCTAGAGTTAGAGAAAATTTTCCAGAGTCAGGCTACTGTGGGGAGTGAGTGGGAGACTGCTGGTGCCCTCCAGCCTCCCCCGACAGCTTCCAAACCCTGGGCACCCCATACTCCCTGGATGTCCTGAAGCTCCAAATACATTCTCCTTACATGGCCAGGGAATTTCCTTCTTCGTTAGAAGAGACAGGGAGACATAGATACAAAAGGCCCCCTTCTCTGCCAGGCACCTTTCTGGGTGCTTCCCCATGGGACCCACCCAATTTAAATAATAACCCAGCAAGTTAGTGATTGTTATCCCCAAGGAGTAAATGGAAGCCGGGTTCTTTATCATCCGACCTTTCTCCTAAATCTCAGAGACACCTCATCAGGGAATATTCTAGCTAGAAGGTCCTTATCAGTTACAGAAGCCAACAATTCTGTAGATAACAAAACCAACGCTCAGAGAAGGACATGGTGTGTTGGAGTCACAAAGTGCATTGAAGTCAGAGGCATGTCTTTAACTGTAGGACTATAAACTGCAAGATTATGGCAGCAGAGACTGCGTCTATCTTAGTTACCCTGGGTCCCCAGGATGGGGAATCAGATGAGCACAAAGGAAACCCTTCCTACATATTTGCTTTAAGAATTAACAAATTATTCAACAATGAATACATTAATTCCCAGCCCAGGCCCTTGTTTTGGCCTCAAATAAGGAAATAATGGGTTGTATTCAATCTCCTCTTCATCTTTCATAACAGAACACCAAATTTTAACAGATAACCAGCCCAAGTAAATATTTCCCAGTTTCCCTTGTATGTGACAATTTTTTGGCCAATGCAATCTAATTAGAAGTGTTTGAAACCTTCTAGAAAATATGTTTCAAGAAAAAGCATGCACAAGTTAATTAGTTTCTTCCTTTATGCTGGCAAGAGTGAAATGCAATGGCTGGAGCTCCAGCAGTTACTGTGGACCACGAGGTGACGTTAGGCATGAAACCAATGCAGCACAGAACAACGGAGAGAAGGAACCTGATTCGCTGACACTCTGGGGCTCCATACCAGCCCAGACAGCTCCTCGGAATGCCTTGGACACAACAGAGAAGTAAACGTCTATGTTGCTTAAACTGCTGTTATTTGGGGCTTTTTCTGTTACTCATAATTAGACATCATCTAACTACTACAAGTCTCTAATGAAGGAGCCCATTAGAGGCAACATAGATTAGTCAAGAGCTCAGAATGTAAATCCAGATGCACTTGCTAAGGGCATGACCTTATACAAGCTACTTCAACCTCTGGAGTCACAGTTTCCTTATCCGTACGATGGGTTTAATAATAGCATTTAACCTCTTCCTCAGTGCTGCCTATGAGGTGGCAGCCATCTCTTCAGCATCATGGCTGCCCTTAGACCCCTTGCGAAGCCCAAGATTGTCAGAAAGAGAACCAAGAATTTCATCCGTCACTAGTCAGACTGATATGTCAGAATTAAGTGTAACTGACAGGAACCCAGAGGTATTGACAACAGGGTTCACAGAAGGTTCAAAGGCCAGATCTTGATGCCCAACATTGGTTATGGGAGCAACCAAAAAACAAAGCACATGCTGCCCAGTGGCTTCCGGAACTTCCTGGTCCACAGTGTCAAGGAGCTGGAAGTGCTGCTGATGTGCAATAAATCTTACTGTGCTGACATCGCTCACAATGTTTCCTCCAAGAACCACAAAGTCATCATGGAAAGAGCCGCCCAGCTAGCCTTCAGAGTCACCAACCCTAATGCCAGGCAGCGCAGCAAAGAAAATGAGTAGACAGCTCATGTGCACGTTTGTGTTTAAATAAAACTGTAAAAACTGCCAAAAGAAGTAGCATTTATCCCATGAGGTTGGTATAATCCATGGTGTGGATAAACAGAGATACATCATATAAAGTACAAGCACACAGCTCACTCTGAGGCCCAGGCAGTGGCATGCTCAGCCGAGATCTTGTCTTTAGCACCCAGGCCCCAGCATGGGGACTGGGGTGGGATCAGTTTTTGTCAGATGATTATGTTGATGGGGATGCTTTACTTATTGTCACAAGTGACCATGAGCCAGCTTGGTCTTGACTGAGGGGCAGCCCGGGACTCCTGGCTGAACCTTCATCAATGGAGCAGAGGGCTGCCAGAAAGAAAAAGGCACAGTGGGGGACTTCCTTGACAATCCAGCCTTTACCAGCTTGGAGGATTTTTCGCAAAGGTGGGTGGTTCCATAGGGATGTGGGCTGACCATTCCACAGTGCTGCAGAAATCAGAACAAAACAAAACGAGCTATAATCGTGAAACCATGTGCACCATGTATCCAAATTAAACAGTTCTACCACTCTATGGCCCCAGATATGTTCCAACACTTCGAGTTAAGGAACAAACAGAAATCAGATCCAGACAAGTTTCGTTTGGGAGGATTTGCTCTGCCTCATAACTGTTGTTTAAACAGGCAAGAAATTTACTCAGTCAGCTTACTAGCTCTGAGACCTTGGGAAGAAGCCATTTAAACTCTCTGAGCCTGAATTTTACCACTGTACAATGGGGGTAGTAACATCTACCTCAAAAAATGACTAAAAAGAAGAGATTAAATAGATTGTTTAGCAAACAGTCAGTACTAAATAAATATCTTCTGTCCCTTCCCTTTCCCGCAGGGCCACCACAACAAAGCCTAGAGAACTAATGCCAAGTGAACTGGATACACAGAATTTATTTCAAGCGTGTAAATGTAGGCTGGGTGCGGTGGCTCATATCAACAATCCCAGCACTTTGAGAAGCCAAGGTGGGAGGATAGCTTGAGGCCAGGAGTTTGAGACCAGCTTGTGAGACCCCGTCTCCACAAAAAATACAGAAAAATCAGCTGGATGTGGTGACGCATGCCTGTAGTCCCAGCTACTCAGGAGGCTGAGGAGGGAGGATCGCTTGAACCTGTGAGTTCGAGGCTACAGTAAGCTGTGATTGTGCCAGTGCACTCCAGCCTAGGTGACACAGCAAGATCTTGTCTCCAAAATAAAGAAACAAAATAAAAAGTGCGAAAGCAGAAGAACATGTGTTGGTCCTACAGAATCTCCTGACGAAAGGTGAGCCAGGCAGGGGTCGAGTTCATGCCAGGTGACAGTCCCTCCAGGTACAGTAGGACCTTGCGGGAAAGCTCTGCCCGTGACCTGGTCCACGTCACATCAAACGTTTTTGATGTTAATTAAATAATGTGAAAGTGGTAATCTATTTTAATGTTCTTTAAAATTAAATATTAAAAGTGTTTTTTATTGTCATTTTTGATAGAATCTGAGAAATCAAAGGAAGCAAGATTGTGATGGGGCTTTAGATATCTATCTAGAATTGCTAAGTGGATTTCATCTCTCCTGCACGGCAGTCAATGGACAATGGCTGTCTGGAACATGGCATTGAGAAGAATTCTCCATGCCATAGGGTAGACTACCGATGTCTAGGGTAAACTAGAAATGTCTAGGGTAGACTAGCAATGTCTACCCTAGACATAGAGTAGAAATGTGACATGTACACATGGTCAGAGTATTTGCCATTCCTGAACTAGTCCCTTTGCCCCATCTGGCTAAACCTAGGTTATGTAAATATAACCAATTATCTAATGAGGCTAGATAATAGCTAGGTAGTTGCTCAGAGATCTCTCCTGGGTGAAACTCTCCACTAGGCAGAGCTGGAAGTGAAAGATATGTTAACACATGGATCCCACGTGGTTACCCTGAACTGAGCACAAAATGCCAAGCACTTTACATGCATTATTTCTAATTCTCCCAAGAGCTCTGTGAGTTGGGCACAAGCGTAGCCATTCCATAGATTAGGAAACTGAGTTCTCGTGAGCTTCAGTGACTTGTCCGGAGTTACCCTTAACTGTTGAGCATCAGAGCTGGAAGCTGCTCCCGCATCTAACACAGAAACCCACACTGTCTTTCCTTGGGCTACACTGTGTTTTCAGGAAGGAAAGGGAGTGAACCGTCTGACTAGGTGATGGCTGATGGAAGCTCTCTTGTTCCTCTGCCATTGCTGGGTTTTCTGGACAACCTCCTCGGGCCTCTATTTGGCTTTGACTGCGGGACACAACCTTGGCTTTTGCCACAGACAGCTGGGTGTGTCCTCCAGTTGGGAAAGGTTGGGAAAGCCTGTGTTTTGCCCCAGACAGGTAACTCAGGCCAGAAGCACGTTCTTCACGGACTCACCTTGAGAAAACCACTCCTCTGCATGCAGAGGCAGGGCCGGATGCTGACTCAGGGCTGCCTGGATGGTCTGGGGTTGCTCATTCTCGCACAACTGGGAGTATTATGACCTGCGGTCTGTCGGCCAGCCCCTCACCTGTGAGCAGAGACTCTGAGGGGCCTATCCAGGCTCCTCCTTGGAGCACAGGAGCCATTCCTCCCCTCTGCCTTGCACCCCTCCATCTCCACAGTGACTTTGTGCTAACTTTGCAAAGGTTTCAATGCTTATCAAGTGACTTTGAATAGGAAATACATTTCAATAGCTTACAAAATAAGCAGTTTCAAAAGGCACACGGGAAAAGTTCTTATTCCCATTTTTGCCTGCTATCCACTGAGTTCCCCACCCCCACCATAATAAGCACCTTTATTACCTTCCTGAGATGCCTACAGAAAACAAACATGTATAAAGGTGTATGCTTATCACCACGCACTTCTGTCACACAAAGTAGCATACCTAAACACCTCTTGCGTCCTATTTCAAGTACCAATACATCCCGAATCTCTTATAATATATAAAAATATTTGTATTCTTTTTGGCATCTGCATATATTCCATGGCATGGATATACTAGGATTATTTAATTAGTCTCCTCTTGAGGGACGTTATGCATGTTTCCAACATTTTACTACAAGCAATACTGCAACAATTTGTCACTTAGTAACTGAGCAAGCTTATCAGTTGGGTAAATTCCCAGAAATGAGATTGATGGCTCAAAGGGTATATATGCTTTTATGGCTTTGCTAGTATTCTAAAATTGCCCTCCATAGAGTTTGCACCAATTTACACTCTCTCCAGCAATTTACCAGTTTCCACCCAACCTCACACATGCAATGTATGGTCAATATTTAATTTTTTTACCAACCTGATAGATGAAAAATGGTATCTCAGTATTGTTTTAATTTGATTATCTCTTATATTGTGTCTTTCTGTATTTTAAAAACCATTTATGTTTTTTACTGTGAACTTTCTATTCATATCTTCTGCCCATTTTTCTTTTTAGTTATTACTCTTTTTATCATTTCTAAGAGCTCTTTACATATTATGAAGATTAAAAGCTTGATCTGTAATATGACTTGCAAATACTTTGCCTAGCTTGATTTTGTCTTTTGATTTTGCTGATGGTTTTATTATGCTAGGTAGAAATTTTTAAAAATTGTTTACCATATGATTGATCAATCCTTTTATAAATATTGGATTCTGAACTGTAACTAAATAAGCCTTCTTACTCCATATTTTCTTCTAATATTTTTATAGTTTGAAATTTTGTATTTAACTATTTTATCTATTTGGAGTTTATTCTAGTGCATGAAGTGAGCTATGTTTAGACCAATATTCAGTTGACCTACTATCCTTTATTGAATATCTTTTCTCTGCTGACTTAAGATACCACTTTTCTCTTATTCCCTTATACATTACAGAATGTATCTCATTGTATTAATCAACTTTCTCTCCTGTTCCATTGGACTATTTATGTAACAGTGCAATACTAATTTAATTAATGGTTAATTAAATTAATTATTGAGCTCCATGACATATTTTAATATCTAACTGGACCCCTAGTCATTGATATTTTTGTTCAGATTTGTCCTTGTTTGTTTTCAATATAAACTTTAGAATCATCTAGTTTACTTTTTTTTGTTTTTGAGACGGTGTCTCGCTCTGTTGCCCAGGCTGGAGTGCAATGGTGCGATCTCTGCTCACTGCAACCTCTGCCTCCCAGGTTCAAGCAATTCTCCTGCCTCAGCCTCCCAAGTAGCTGGGATTATAGGCGCCCACAACCACGTCCAGCTAATTTTTTGTATTTTTAGTAGAGACAGGGTTTTACTATGTTGGTCAGGCTGGTCTCAAACTCCTGACCTTAGGTGGTCCCCCGGCCTCGGCCGGCCTCTCAAAGTGCTGGGATTTCAGGCATAAGCCACTGTGCCTGGTCCATCTAGTCTACTTCTAAAACCAAAACCAAAATTTGATGTTTTTGTTAGGATTATGCTAAATTTAGAAACCAACCTGGAGAGATTTGGCATTGTTACACGATTGAATTTCCCTAACCAAGAACGGATTACATAATTTACTTTGTTCAAGTGTACCTTTGTGTTTTATATAATTATTGTAATAAACTATGTTAACAGATTTTATAATATTGAACACATTCTTGAATTCTTGCATAAATTCTACCGGGTCATAATGTTTAATTTTCTTAGTGTCATGCTAGATTTTAGTTGTTAATATATTATTTAAAATTTTTGCTTTAACATCTATTAGGGAGACATTGTTTTTTTCTTTTTTTTGTGAAATCTTTCTCAATATTTGGTGCTGATGTGGTTTTCACTTCATGAAAGAATTATAGAATTTCCCTTTTCTTTATGTACCGGAATAATATAAATCACATTGGAGCTGTTTGCCTTCTAAGGATTTGGCAGACGTCCTCTGTGAAAATATCTTTTTCCTTTTGCTGGGAGGTGGGGAAGAAGAGATGGTTAACTTTCTGGCAACTTTTTATTCTCTGGTAATTACAAAGTTTGAATTTTCATTATTTTCTGGGGTCAAATTTCATAAATTTTTTTTCCGGAAAGGTTTATATTTCAACTGGGTTCCAAACATTTTTACAAATTTATTTGTATTATGAAAAATTTTAGACATATATAAAGTTAGGAAAGAATAGTATACTGAGCTCCAGCTACCCAGGACCCAGCAACTATCGGTTCACAGTCACTCCTATTGCATGTGGAATCCCATCCTACTTCCCCCCACCCTCCTCCTGAGTCTGAAGTATTTTGTAGCAATCCTGGGATATTGTATTATTTTGCTTGCAGAACTTTCAGGCTGTGTCACTAAACATAAGTATTATTTTTTAAACAGGAAGTCATTCAGTTATTTGTTGAAATCAGGGTCCAAATAAGCTCTAGGCAATTACACCTGCTGGATATGTGTCTTAAATCTCTTCATTTATAGGTTTTTCTATACATCTCACCTCCTCCTCTCCCAGATATCTTTCCTCGAAATTTATTTGTTGAATAAACAAGGTCATCTTCCTGGTAGACTTTTTTTTTTTTTTTGAGATGAACTCTTACTCTGTCACCCAGGCTGGAGTGCAGTGGCATGATCTCGGCTCACTGCAGCCTCCACCTCCCAGGTTCAAGCAATTCTTCTGCCTAAGCCTTCTGAGTAGCTGGAACTACAGGCACATGCCACCACACCTAGCTAATTTTTGTATTTTTATTAACGATGGGGGTTTCACCATGTGTGCCAGGGTGGTCTTGAACTCCTGACCTCAAGTGATCTACGTGCCTCAGCCTCCCAAAGTGCTGGGATTATAGGCGTCAGCCACCATACCTGGCCTTCCTGGTAGACTTTCTATAATCTGAAATGTGCTGATTCTCTCTTTAGGTATCATCTAGCATGTTCTTATTTCCCCTGTATTGGTTCATCTGGAGGCTAGATCAAATTCAGGTTTTTTTTTGTTTTTTTTTTTGGCTAAGAGTATAAGTAGTGGTGTGTCAAATTTATTTGAAAGTTGAGCAGGGTGGTCTCATGATTCTTTCAGTTTTCTCTCTTTTCATGATTATTTCCTACTTATCATTTCTTATTTATTGAATTTTTTTCCTTTTTTTCTTAAGCAGGTTGGATTATAGTTGATCTATTTTATCTTATTGTTTTTCAAATCAATACATGTTAGTTTCACTTATTAGTTTGCTTTCTGCTTTTGTCCTTAAAGTTACTTCTCTCTAGTCATATATTTCAATGTTCTTTTTCTAACTTTTGTGTCTAATACATACGTCATTTAATTTTACATAATTATTCAACTCTAAGAATTTTTCTACAAGCACTTTTTATCTCTATCCATATGTTTGGCTGCATTATTCCTTAGACATTCTGCAGTTTGGGTTTGTATTTCCTTTTTGTCCAAAGAGTTATTTAGAAGATAACACTTTTTAGAGTTTCCAAGTAAAAGAGCCTATAGTTTTATTATTAATTTCTAGTCTTATTGAATTATAGTCAGAAAATGGTTTGTATTGTTTTGACATTTTGGAATTTATTAAGGTTTCCTTTTGGCCTAGTATGTTCAGTTGTAGATGTTTTATTTATTTATTTATTTATTTATTTATTTATTTATTTATTTATTTATTTTTTATTTATTTATTTATTTATTTATTTATTTATTTATTTATTTATTTTTGAGACAGAGTCTTGCTCTGTTGCCCAGGCTAGAGTGCATGACGCAATCTCAGCTCACTGCAACCTCTGCCTCCCAGGTTTACGCCATTCTCCTGCCTCAGCCTCCCAAGTGGCTGGGACTACAGGTGCCTACCACCACGCCTGGCTAATTTTTGTATATTTAGTAGAGACAGGGTTTCACCTTGTTAGCCAGGATGGTCTCGATCCCCTGACCTCATGATCCGCCCGCCTCGGCCTCCCAAAGTGCTGGGATTACAGGCGTGAGCCACCGTGCCCGGCAGATGTTTTAAAAACATCTAAGAAGGGAGGCTGAGGCAGGAGAATTGCTTGAACCTGGGAGGCGAAGGTTGCAGCGAAAGTTAGCCGAGATGGCGCCACTGCACTCTAGCCTGGGCAACAAAAGCAAAATTCTGTCTCAAAAAGAAAAAAAAAAAATCTAAAAAATAAAAAAGGAATATATTCTATTTTCAGAGTACAGCATTTGAAATATATGCCAAATATAGCTTATACATTATATTTTTAATTCTCTATTTGAATTTTTGGTTCTATCAGGGACTTAAACAAAAATGAATTAAATTCTCCTAATAACCAGTGTGTTTTTGTTTCTTCCTCCTTTTAGCTTCTATAATTTGTACTTTATGGCTATTATTACTATTATATTTAGTTATCAATATTTATAACTTTAATTTTTATCGTGAATTATACCCTTTAGTTTCCAATTTTGTCTTATTTAATGCTTTTTTTGCAAGAATTCTACTTTGTCTGATACTAAGATTGTGACCACCGCTTTCTCTTGGTTGCTTTTGCCTGCAAATGTTGCACATCTTTGCATTTTCAATTTGTATGAACCACTTTATTTTAAATATGTCTAAATGTGGTACATTACACATTGAGTTTTTCTCTGTAGTTCAATCTGGGAACTTTTTTCTTTAGTAGGCAAGCTAAACTCATTTATAGTGACTGATAAGACAAATAACATTGTCTTTTTTTGTCATATGATTTTATGTATTCTTTTCTAAGAGTTTAAAAATTTAACAGGTGGTCTCTGTGTATGTGTGTGTGTGTGTGAGTGATTCTTATAAGATTTGGGAAGTTAATATTTTTATTATAATACCCATCTGCATAATTATATCTTGGTCTATTTCTTTAGTTTATTTTAGTTCACTCCCATAAGTAATAATAAAATTCACAGTCCCTGATCAGATTTCAGTTAAGACTATTATTTTTCTTAGCAGTACCTTTTAATTATTAACTATGCTTAGAACTCTACTATTTGATGTGTCAACTGTAAACAACAATTCTTACACTTGCAACTATTGCAGATGAAGGTATCAGCAAAATTACAATACTTCCCATCCCACTTTTTGTTAGCTATATTTGTATTCAGCTCTGTCACCTAAACTCTGTCTTTGTTTTAGCCTCAACTTACCAGTTAAATATATTTAAATATATCCATTCTCACAATCAACTTTTGTCAAAGTTCTCCACATTTTGGTGAGCTGAAATGAGGTTCATCTTTCAGTACTTCTTTCCCTCAAAAAGGACTCATGAGAACATTTCCTGAGTTCTTGTATAGTTAAACCTCTTTGTCTTTAAGACCAGCCTTGCTGGGTATAAATCTTTGTCTCACACATTCTTTTCTTGGAGGTGTTGTGGTGTTGTGTCTTTCCACTTCATATTCTGATATTGAATCTTCTGATATTGAGTTGCTGAGGCCTGTAGAAAATCAGCCTGATTTTTAACCCTTTATTATATGTGACTTGAGCTTTTTGCCTGGCTGGCCAAATAATTATTTCTTTACCTTTAGTTCAATAACTTTATAGGCATATATTATCTGTATTGACTACTTTAGATCAGTGTTCTGTGATACAGAGTACCGTTTGAATATATAGATTCAAGTCTTCTCTTATTTGAGGAAAATAAATAAGTTAATCTCAATATTCACAAATTATGTTTAATAGTTTCTACCACATAGGGTGGTTGTGGAAGATTCCTGTGCTAATGCATGGGAACCACAAGTTTCAGTGTCTAATTTCATCTTCAGAAATAAAATTATCATTATTATTATTACTATTTTAAAAGTATTGAATAAGTGCCTTCTCTCAGTTAAGCACAAAGTAATGCCAAAAATAGGTAAGTCACACATATTATCCTTAAATACCCATGTGTGGTCATCATGTGGTGTGTGCTTTCATCATGTAAACACATAATACCAAAGAGCCCCGAGGAAGGACGCAGGAACCAAGGAGGATCAAAGACGTTTTCGTGGCAGTAGAGACTTTAATTAAGTTGAATGTTGAATGTTATTAAATTTTATATGGAAGTGAGATGATGAAATCAAGTGAAAAGTTGTAGGCAGGGGTATTTTGGGCAAAGAGAACTGCAGGAACCAAGGTTTGGAGGTGAGAGAGAGCATGGTATGTTTGAGAAACTGCATATGGCTATAGAAAGGAAGAGTGATGGGTGGAGAAGTGGGAGAAGCAGATGGAGGCCATGTCTTGCCAAGTCCTGAGAGCCAGGGAGGAGCTGGGCTCCATGATACAGGATGTGAGGGGCTTCTGCAAGACTATAAATAGAATGTCCTAGTTACATGGGGGCTTTATATTGGTCACTCTGGCTACAGGATGGGCAATGGATTGAGAAGAGTGGCAAGACCAGGAAGGACAGGGAGGGGACAGTTCCACTCCTCTAGGTAAGATGTGCTGGTATTCTGGCCCTCAATTGCATCTGTATTAGTTCTCACATTGCTATAAATACCTGAGACTGAGTAATTTATGAAGAAAAGAAATTTAATTTGTTCATAGTTCTGCAGGCTGTACAGGAAACATAGCAACTTCTGCTTCTCGGGAGGCCTCAGGAAACTTAACATGCATGGTGGAAGGGGCGGGGGAAGCAGTCACAGCTTACGTGGCCATAGCAGAAGCAAGAGAGAGGGGTGAGCTGCCACACACTTTTAAACCACTAGATCTCAAAATAATTCATTATCATGAGGACAGGACCAAGGGGGAAATCTGCCCTCATGATTCAATCGCCTCCTACCAGGTACCATCTCCAACATTAAGGATTACAATTTGACTTGACATTTAGGCAAGGAAAGAGATCTAATCCATATTATTCCACCCCTGGCCCCTCCAAATCTCATGTCCTTCTCACATTGCAAAATACAATCATGCCTCCCTAATGAGTTCCCCAAAGTCTTAACTCATTCTAGCATTAACTCCAAAGTCTCATCTGAGACAAGGCAAGTCCATTCAACCTATCAGCCTGTAAAATCAAAAACAGGTCAGTTACTTCCAAGATACAATGGAGGTATAGGCATTGGGTAAATACTTCTGTTCCAAATGGTAGAAATTGGCCAAAAGAAAGGAGCTACAGGCCCCATCCAAGTATGAAACCCAGCAGGCAGTCATTAAACCTTAAAGCACCAAAATAATATCCTTTGGCTCTATGTCCCACATCAAGGACAGACTGGTGTGAGGGGTGGGCTCCCAAGGCTTTGGGTAGCTCTGCTCTGGTGGCTTTGCAGGGTTTAGCCTCTGTGGATGCTCTCACAGGCTGACATTGAATGCCTTTGTCTTTTGCAGCTGCAGGGTGAAAGCTGCCTGTGGATCTCCTATTCTGGTGAAGGATGGCCCACTTCTCACAGCTCCACTAGGCAGTGCCCCAATGGGGACTCTGTGTGGGCTCCAACCCCACGCCTCTGACTGACCTAGTAGAGGTTCTCTGTGAGGGCTCCATCCCTGCAGCAGATTTCTGCCTAGACATCCAGGCTTTTCCATACATCCTCTGAAATCTAGGCAGAGGCTCCCAAGCCTCAACTGTTGCACTCTGTGCACCTATGGGCTTAACACCACGTAGAAGCCAGCGAGGCTTACAGCTTGTACCCTCTGAAGCATTGGCCTGAGCTGTATCTGGGGCCTTTTGAGCTGAGGCCTCCCAGGATGCAGGGAGCATTGTCCAGAGGCTGTGGAGGGCAGCAGGGCCCTGGGCCAGGCCCACAAAAACCATTCTTCACTCCTAGGCCTCCAGGCCTGTGATGGGAGGGGCTGCCATGAAGTTCTCTGAAATGCCTTTGAAGCCTTCTCCCCATTGTCTTGGCTAATAGCACCGGGCTTCTTTTTACTCATGTAAATTTCTGCAGCCTGCTTGAATTCCTCCCCTGAAAATGGGCTTTTTTTTCTACCACATGACCAGGCTGCAAGTTTTTCAAACTTTTATGCTCTGCTTCTTCTTTAAATATAAGTTCCAATTTCAGGTCACTTCTTTGGTTATCCATCTGAACATAAGCAGTTAGAAGCAGCCAGTCCACATCTTGAAGACTTTATTGGTTAGACATTTCTTCCACAATATACCCTAAATCATCAATCTCAAGTTCAATATTCCACAGATACTTAGAGCAGGGGCACCATGCAACCAGACTCTTTGCTAAGGTACAGCAAAAGTGCCCTTTACTCTAGTTCCCAATAAGTTCCTCATCTCCATCTGATACCTTATCAGTCTGGCCATCTCTGTCCATATTAGTATCAGCATTCAGGTCTCAACCATTCAACAAGTTTCTAGGATGTTCCCTCATCTTCCTGTCTTCTTCTGAGCCTTCTAAACTCTTCCAACCTCTGTCCATTACCAAGTTTCAAGCCACTTCCACATTTTCAGGTATCTTTTTAGTGATGCCTTACTCCTTGGTACTAATTTTCTCTGTTAGTCAGTTCTTGCACTGCTATAAAGAAATGCCTGAGAGTAGGTAATTTATAAAGAAAAGGTTTAATTGGCTCATGGTTTTGCAGACTGTATAGGAAGCATAGTGGCTTCTGCTTCTTGGGGGGCTTCAGACAACTTACAATCATGGTTGTGGGAGGTTAAAGGGAAGGAGGTGCATGCATCTTACATGGCAGAGCCATAGCAAGAGAGAGAGGGGGAGGGGCCACATACTTTTTTTGTTTGTTTGTTTGTTTTTGTTTTTGAGACGGAGTTTCACTCTTGTTCCCTAGGCTAGAGTGCAATGGCATGATCTTGGTTCAATGCAACCTCCGCCTCCCAGGTTCAAGTGATTCTCCTGCATCAGCCTCCCGAGTAGCTGGTATTACAGGTGTGCACCACCACACCTGGCTAATTTTGTATTTTTAGTAGAGATGGGGTTTCTCCATGTTGGTCCGGCTGGTCTCGAACTCTTGACCTCAGGTGATCCACCCACCTCGGCTTCCCAAAGTTCTGGGATTACAGATGTGAGCCGCTGCTCCTGGTCATGCCACATTCTTTTAAACAACCAGAACTCATGAGAACTCACCATCACAAGGACAGTACCAAGTGGGATATCCACCCCCATGTTCCAATCACCTCGCGACAGGCCCCACCTCCAACTGTGGGGATTACAATTCAACTTCTAATTTGGGCAGGGACACAGATCTAAACCATATCGGCATCTATGTTGATCAGGGCTTCTGCCAGCCCCGCTGCCCCTAAGCTAAGTGCCCTTTGTTGGCTACCGTGTACTTAACTGAACCCTTGGTCCCAGTGGAATGGAGAGTGAACAGCTCTAAGACAAAGGATGGCATGACTCAGTTGGTTGACTGAGACAGATGAGGAAGAGGAAGAAGTTAAGATGACTCTCTGGGTTTCTGGTTTGAGCAAGGATGAGCCTGGAGAAGCCATTCACAGAGACCAGAAACACAAGGGAAGATGTGGGCCTAGTGTCAGATGAGTTCAGATGCCTTGGGGACATGGCAATGGAAACACCTTGGAAATGTCCAATAGATGATTGGTTACATATTTCTGGAGCAGGAAAAAAATCTGATCTGGAGTGATCAGTATATTGTAGGTGGCATCTGAAAGCAGGGCACATATTTTACCTTCCATAGATTAGAAATGTATTTCCTAAGATATGGTCATAAAAGTTCTGGACCAGTGGTTCTTAACCAAGATGATTTTGCCCCTAGGGGATACTTGGCAATATCTGGAGACATTTTTGGTTAACATAATTGATGAGAGGGGCTATTGGCATCTGGTGGGTAGGGACCAAAGATGCTGCTACATATTTTACAATGCATAGGGCAACCCCCTTAACAAAGAACTATGTTCACATTGTCAATAAAGTGATCTAATACATAAAGCAACAGTGAGATCTTAATGATTAAGGACTCAGTGTGTTACCTCGACAAGTGAGATCATATCTCAAATCCCATTTCCCACCTGGGTGACCAGCTGAGAAATTTACTTGCTCACCCAGGCCTCTAGTTTTCTTGTCTTTAAAAACAGACATAAATCAGGCCAGACATGGTGGCTCACAGCTGTAATCCCAGCACTTTTGGAGGCCGAGGCAGGTGGATCACTTGAAGTCAGGGGTTCGAGACCAGCCTGGTCAAAATGGTGAAACCCCGTCTCTACCAAAAATACAAAAATTAGCCAGGTGTGGTGGCGGGCACCTATAGTCCCAGCTACTCGGGAGGCTGAGGCAGGAGACTCGCTTGAACCTGGGAGGCAGACGTTGCAGTGAGACGAGATTGTGCCACTGCACTCCAGCCTGGGTGACAAGAGCAAAACTCTGTCTCAAAAAAATTTTTTTAAAAAGGCATAATTCATCCTTACCTCATTAATTTTGTAGGATACTTAATTACACATTAAAATGTGTATATAATAAGTACTCAGCCAATGTTAGTTTTTTTTCTCTTACCCTACAAATCTCCTGCCTTAGAAATCTAATTTCCACAGGGAGCTTGGGTGTTCCAACCCTCATCAATCAGGACCCAGGTGGCAGGTGGTGGCAGACACAGTGGCCTTCAGACCTCATGTCAACTCTTGGCTGTACCGCAGGGCTCTCCATCACCTCTATTCAAAGATGCCTACCCCCCATCCTCCCTCTATCGCATGAATCTGTCTCATGCTCACCGTGGCACTCAGCATGATGGTGTTTCTGTCTTTGCTAGCTGGCCTGTTGCTTGCTTTCCCCACAAAGTGTTAAGACCAGGAGGAAAGGGGCCCTGTTTGTCTTAGAATTCTTTGTGCATAAAACACTGCCTAGAACGTCATGGGCACTCGATACATATTTTGCACATGAAATGAATAAATACTCAAATAATTCTGTCCCAGTTTAAGAACAAAACAAACAAACGAAAACCTGTCAGAGCAAAGCTATAGTCACAGCCCTCTCTGACTTAGGGCTGAGTGTCTTCAAAGACAGAGACGGAGGCGGGGGAGGTGGCCCATTGGCCACAAAGACCTTGCTTGGGGAGCACACACTTGGAGCAGGTCTAGATACAAGGCCAAGCTCCTGGAGCTCAGAGCCCTGGAGGGAGCTGAGAATAAACTGTGGGAGGGAAGATGCACATAGCTTCAGATACCTCAGAAGGTGCTGTCTGCCTGACCTTCTTAGTGTAGAAGAATTTGGAGCTCAGCTCCTGCTAAGTGGAAACGAAAAGAGCACCCACAGATAAGTAAGTCCATTTCCTTGCTGCTCAGGAAAATAGCCGGGTCTGCAGAGGAGCAAGACCTGCCCAAGCCACAAGGAGAGGTAAGGAGAGGGAGGTACCAGGACTGCAGAGAAAGTTTAGAATCACATTTATTTGTCAGAAGGTCATTCCTACTGGCCTTTTCATTCACACCCCGTTACTAAAATTGCAGCATTGTCTTTTGAAACAGCCCCTTGAATACGGCATCCTTTACTGTATAGTGGCTCAAAGCTGTCTCTGAGCCTACCCAGGTTGCTCCAATGTTGGCTATCAGGAAGCATTCTCCTCTGCCCAACCCTCAACAAGAACTCATTCATTCAAAAGTAATTTCCTGAGCATCCCTCCTGTCTGAAGGATGCAGACACAGAGGAGTAAGATGCTGTCCATGACCTTGAGGAGTTCACAGTCTGGCAATGGAGGCAAACATGGGGGACAGCTTCACCCTGATGGCAATAGATGGAAAGACATTTGTGGGGTTTCTAACAACCACAGAAATCTGTATAGAGTTAGAGAAATGGAGGCAGTTGGTCTAAAGAAGCTTGTCTGGAATGCTCAAGTCAAAATGAGAAAGCTGAGAAAACACAGAGTGCCCTCTTAGGAGACTTCAGACTCTCTCATTATGCTACCCATATAGTTTTCCCTTCTCCTCCAAGGCCCCAGGTAGAATTTTCCCTTCTCCTCCAAGGCTCCAGGTAGACAGGCCCCCTGAAGTCATGTCACATGACTAGACGTGGCCAATGGGTCAATAAGGTGTGAGCAGAAGTGACTGGTGGCACCTGCAGTTGGCATCTCCAGTGTCCACTCTGCAGGCTCCCCCTTTCCTGCTGCAATGCTGAGCAGTAATGCTCCTAATGGTGACGGCCCCACCAGCTTGGGCCCTAAAGGTAGGACAAGTGTGTGAGCCCTCACCTGCTCCATGCCAGTTACATAGGGAAAGAAAGAAAGAAACTTTTATTGGTTAAAGTCACTGAGATTTGGGTTTTTCTTGAAGCATAATCTAGTGTGTCCTGACTGATACCACCCAACCCCAAATGACCTCACTCACAAAGTCTACAGTTTAACCCCTAGAAATTTCTTTTTTCAGGGTAAAGATTGATACATTTGATTATATTAGTCAGGCGTAGCTAGTTTAGTCAACAACAAAATTCCCTAATCTAAGATGGATTTATTTGGTGCTTAGATCAGAGTCAGATTTGAGTCATGTGGCTGTACTCCATATTGTACCTCTGCCATTAGGACACATAGCCTGCAAGGCTGCTGGAACAGGAGAAAAGGGAGGCAGCAGATTGACTTGTAACTGACAAAAGCCACTCTGCTCACAGTCCATTGGCCAGAAGTAAACACATGGCCCCAAACTGGATCTGGGATAGTCAGTCTTACGTGTCAACTTGAATGGGCCATGAGACACCCAGATTAAACATTCTTTTGGAGTTTGTCTGTGAGGGTGTTTTAGGATGAGATTAGCATTTGAACCAGTAGACTTAGTGAAGTAGATGGCCCTCCCCAGTGTGGGTGGTCAACATCCAGTCCATCGACAGCCTGCATAGAGCAAGGCAGGGGAACGGGGAATTTCCCCCCAGTTTTACAGCATTACTGCTTGAGCTGTAACATCACATCTCACCTTCTCCTGCCCTCAGAATGGGATTGACACCGTTGGCTCCCCTGGTTTCAGGCCTTTGGACTGAAACTGGATTATACCATGGGATCCACTGAGTCTTCAGCTTACACATGACAGATCATGGGACTTCTCAGCCTCTGTAATCACATGAGCCAATTCCTCATAATAAACCTCTCTTCTCTCTCTCTCTTTATATACGTGTGTGTGTGTGTGTGTGTGTGTGTGTGTGTGTGTGTGTGTATTAGGTCCCCCTTCTGTGGACCCAGAGCATGATCAATTTCCATACTGCCCCTGCAGATAGCAGGTAGGAGGTATTCTTGGGCATTTGTCATGCTGAACTAAATGCCTTTTACCTGTGTAACCTCAAGAAAGTCCTATAACCTCTCCATGTCTCTGTTCCTGTATCTGTAAAATGAGAATAATACTGTAATCAATCTGATAGGATTGTTATGAGGAATCAATCAATTAATATATAGGAAGCATTTAGAAGTCCCTGACATGGCCTGGTGCGATGGCTCACGGCTATAATCCCAGCACTTTGGAAGGCCAAGTCAGGTGGATCACGAGGTAAGGAGTTCAAGATCAGCCTGGCCAAATTGGTGAAACCTCGCCTCTACTAAAAATACAAAAATTAGCCAGGAGTGGTGGCAGTCACCTGTAATCTCAGCTACTCGGGAGGCTGAGGCAGATGAGGCAGAGAATTGCTTGAACCCGGGAGGCGGAGGTTGCAGTGAGCTGAGATCGCACCACTGCACTCCAGCCTGGGCGACAGAGTGAGACTCCATCTCAAAAAAAAAAAAAAAAAAAGAAGTTCCTGGCACAAATTATACAAAATTATACAAGTGCTAGCTATTATTTTTATTATCATTATTTACTATTATCTACCCATCTCCTGCCAAACCCTGTATGAACCACGGTCTGGCTAGTGTGATTTACATAGGTGTGCTACCCTACCCTGCATCCGTCATTTGTTTACTATACAAAAATCACTTCATATCCCACCCTACTTAAAAATGTGCTACTGAAGTCAAGCTAAGGTTATGAAAAAAATGTGCCGGTGGACACTCATGCAAGTAAAACAGTCGTTTATGATGACCTAAGCTCAGAACCTAGCTACATGTTACATAGGCACTCAGAAGGGCTTTTGTGCACACTGTTAATATTTCCTAAATGTTCTAGGAAGCAACTACAGTGTAAATTGAGAGATGCTTGTGCTTTGTTTGGTCTGGAGTTCTTTCAAGAGTCGCTTGCTGTTTGGGAAAATTGCAACACTCACAGCAATTCTACTCATAGTCTTTGAATCACCAGCAAAACACACCCAAGTTGGTCTGTGTTTGTAAGTGTGCAGTCACAGTGGTTTCTCATTTATAGGTGTTGGGAATCTGATTGTTTTATCATGTCTTCCAGTATGGTCATGCCCAAGCACCTGCACATTTAGAAATGTACTACAAATCATTTTTATTCCATTTCTCCTTTATATGTAAAAGTGCATCTTATCTACTGTCTTAAAATTACATAAGTAAAGAGATCATAGGATCTATAATTTGGATTTCAGATAGTAAAGAATATCTACTTTACAAAGGGGAATGGAGCTTGAGTTTTAGTTCTTTTCTAGGAAATAAATGGGTCAGAAAGAGGAAGCTTGCACTGGCAGAGGGTGTGGTGGAATTCCAGGTATGTAAAGAGCATTTAGAGAAGTTACCCTATGCTCCTCTATCATTCTTCCCTAGCCTTCTGAACTGTATTTTCTTCCAGCTTCTAAGACACAGGCAGTATCCATGCATCTTTTCCTTTTAAATTATCTAGAAACAATTACGTTTCTTGGTCCTTGTATCCCAATGGGTTTGGGTTTGTTTTTTTTTTAGAAGAAACAGCACTGGGTTAGGAGACAGAGGACCTCAGTTTGAGTCTTCTGCTGGTGACTTCGGGACACTGCACTTGTCTGGGCCTCTGTTTCTTCATCTGCAAAAGTGAGAGTAATCATCTCATTTCTGAGCAGGGAGTGTTTTGAGCTCTGTAAGGGGCCACAGGAAAACAAGGCAGCAGGCCCAGGAGGGCCAAGACCACAGCCCCTAGAAAGAATAAATCAGGCTCACTGGAGAGCAAGGCATGCTGGAAGGAGCTCAGACTGGCTCTGCCCCACAGCAGGCCCTGGGACTCAGGTCTGCTCTCTGAGTCTCAGTTTCCCCATCTGCAAAGCAGGCACAGGGGCAGAACTAACTAGATGAACTCTAAGGTTCGTTTGCCCACAGAAGCCCTGTAAAATTAATTAAAGGTAGATTTGTCCATGGAAAGGAGAAATATATTTATTCAGAAGAGATAGTTTCTGTGATGGTTTAATTTTGTGTCAACTTGACTGGGCCAACAGGTTAATGCTCTGATTCACCAATTTTTTCCAGGTGTATCTGTGCAGATGTTTCTGGATGAGACTAGCATTCAAGTGGGAAAACTTAGTAAAGCAGATGGCCCTTCCCAATGTGGGTGGAAACCATCCAGTCCATCGAGGGCCTGAATAGAACAAAAAGGCAGAGGAAGGAGGGAAAGATTCATCCCTTTTGCTTCCTGCATGCCTGGTTGAGCTGGGGCATCTCATCTTCTCTTGCCCTTGGACTGGGACTTATAGCATCAAATTCCCTGGTTGTCAGGCCTTTGGACTCAGGCTGGAATTACAGCACTCACTTTCCTGGGTCTCTAGCTGGTGGATAGAAGATGATGAGAATTCTCAGCCTCCACAACCACATGAGTCAATTCCTCACAATTTTTTCATTAATTTATATCTATATCTATATCTATATCTATATCTGTCTTTCCTATTGGTTCTGTTTTTTTGGAGAGCCATAATACATTATATTCTAATGATGGAAAGAAGTTAAGCCCCAGTTGTTCCACATGTCTGGGAATTGCATTGGAAGAAATAGTCTCCTAGTGGAAGGTGATGGTGGTCATTTCCACATACCGTGGAAGCTCTCAGACAAGGGACATTGTATCTGAAACACAGGTAAAGGGCTGTCACTCATACCCTGGGTTAGCACCAGAGACATACATTCTCTCATTTGACTCACATCTGTTCTCTCTAACCATGCTCCGTGCTGTGTGCACCACTTAGGCCACTCTAGGTCAACAAAGGAAGTGGGTACAGAAAAAAGCTGAGCCCAGGCTCTGTGCTAACTGTGATGACTGAGGTAGCTCAGACAACTACAAGAGGGAGTACAGAGCAGGGTCACCTAATCCAGCCGGGGCACATAGGTGTCTGGAGAAGTGCCAAGGAGGCACAATACTTCTAGATAAAGAGAAGGTTTGGACAGCATCGTAGTTCCAGGCAGTGGGAACAGCCTGTGCAAAAGCATGGAAGCATGAGAAAATGTGGTGGGTTTTAGGAATGATTAATAATCACATCTGTTGGGCATAAAATAGGGGATTTGGAAAATCTAGAATTGAGGCTGATTGAGTAGATAGAGGCTGGCCAGGAAGGCCTTTGTATACTCTCATGAGTAGTCGTGATTTGCCTTTGGGCAATTGGGAGCCGTTGAGGAATTAGAAACAGGAGGTTGACATAATCAGATCTGTGTTTTCAAAAGACCTTGATGTCTTCCACTATGTGTGGAAACACCAAGTCAGGGAGAAAATGAGAGAGAGAATGAAAATTGAACCACGACTGTGGCTATGGAGGTCAATGCAAGACTGATCTGAACGATACTATAGGAGGAAGAAGAGAAAAGAGAGATCAGAGGGCAGCCTGGGTGGCTGCTGTCAACAAGTCCTTGGGCAGGGAATATTGCCCAGACACGTAGAGGATAAACCTAAGGCATTTGAGCTGTAAGATGATGATGGGAAACTGATGTAGGACAATGTCACATTAGTCTTTGTGCCAATCCTGAAAGTTGGTTGCTTTGGGATGTTGGATTTTCAGAGAGAGAAAGTGACTTGCCCAAGTTCATACCTCCAGGAATCCAGCTATGACTACAATTGCCCTATATTAACTGGGACCTTGAATGACAGAAGTTTGAGAAGACCTACCAGAAGCTCTCGGTGGCCTGCTGCTGTGCCATTGAAATGTATTTCAGCGTCTAAGAGAGACTGTGCATTGTCTTCCCGGCAGCCCTGGACTGGACCCTGTAGCATCATAAGCTACTTTGGAAGAGGAGAGACAAAGTTCACTGCTCTGAGCAGCAGGGTCTTTTGTTGCCATGTGACTGAAGATGGGTAGAGATTTTTTTCTGTAAACATAATGAAAATCAAAAATAATAAAACGAGGTGTGATTTCTTCCATGAAAAACCATAAAATCTCTGTCATAGTCTCCCAGTCTGAATGCCTCCTTCCTTCACTCTTCCCTTTGGCTCGTGAATTTCTCATTCCTGCCAAATAGGTTGGCTGAGTTGGAAACATTCATTGTTTGCTCTGGTGGATGCCAAGGTTCTTGCCTGGCCTTCCTCATCTGACCCAAGTTCATGTGACTTTCAAAGCCCAGCTTAGATAGCCCCTTTTCTTGGACCCCCCCTGCTGCCCAGCCATGCCCCCACTGCACACATGCAGCTAGGTGAGGTCAGTCACTGTCTCTTGAGCCCTCCTCAGCTCCGGGGTGACCTCCTCCTCTCAGCATCTGCTCCCATGGGCTTCCCCATTAGATTCTGAGGATCCTGTCCTGGAAGTGGGGGCCTTGTCTTCTCTGCCTTCATATCTTCCTTCCTAAAATGACTGTCACCAAAATGCTGAATCAATGGACAAATGGATGAAGAAATGAGTGGATTTAGAAGATGCTAGTGAGGTGAACTGTCATGAACACACTATCTCTGAGACATTAAAAATGTCTCATTAAGTTATTTTTATAAAACACACATACCATACACCATGGAATACTATGCAGCCACAAAAAATGATGAGTTCATGTCCTTTGTAGGGACATGGATGAAGCTGGAAACCATAATTCTCAGCAAACTATCACAAGGACAAAAAACCAAACACCGCATGTTCTCACTCATAGGTGGGAATTGAACAATGAGAACACATGGACACAGGAAGGGGAACATCACACACCGGGGCCTGTTGTGGGGTGGGGGGAGGGGAGAGGGATAGCATTAGGAGATATACCTAATGTTAAATGATGAGTTAATGGGTGCAGCACACCAACATGGCACATGTATACATATGTAACTAACCTGCACGTTGTGCACATGTACCCTAAAACTTAAAGTATAATAAAACAAACAAACAACAACAACAACAAAAAACACACATACCAAGCCCAAAATATCCTTACAGTGCCCAAGGTTGTAAAGTGAAAAGTGAGTCTTCTTTCCAGCTCCCAGGATCACTGTCCAGAAGGTGCTGCCCACAGGTGTCTTCTTCTGTTTTGAGACATTTCCCTGTTACATTCTTTACACAACTGCAGGCATGCTGCACAAACTGTTCAAATAAAAGAAATAAAATAAAAAGAAAACTTTTCATTTCTTTTAACAATATCATGGAGATCGTTCCACATCATTTTCTATTCAGAGTTATGGAGTTCCTTTTAACGTATATATAATAGTTTATTTGGCCAAGCTTCTATTGGAAGACAAGGATGTCATGCCAATTAATATTCTCAACTCTAGGGCTTCTTAGCCTTCATCCTCACTAGCACTAGGTACTCTTTTATTCATTTTGGACCTTGCTGGTGACTTCTGGATGAAAGAGATGGTGTTGTCAGTCAAGGTGCATTCAACTGTTCTATTTGCATTGTGTTTACTTAATAATTAATGTTTTTAAGTATTTTTGCCAACCACTGTGAAAATGCTTCAGAGGCAGGGACAACATCATACACAATTACTGCTCTCATGTGGCACTAAATACATGTCTGAAATGAATGGGTAAATGAATATCTGGGTGCTCGAACCTGGATTATATGAGTTGGGAAGGGTTGGCAAGTATTTTCTGAAGCAAGGTCAGTGGCTTAAAAGCCCAACTGATTAAGATATTTCCTGCATTATATTCCACCAAATCAATGAAGCAATTCATTTAATTCACTTTCTATTAATGGCTGGTTAAGTTCCTTTCAATCCTTTACTATTATAAACAATGCTGTGTACTTTTCCGAGTATTTTCCTATGAAATAGCTCTAGAAAGTCCTAAATGACAAATTCCTGAATTAAAACATTCACTGTTTTTAGAAGTTTTTGATATATATATGATCGATTTTTTCCTCTAGAAGATTTGCAGAAATTTTCACTCCAACAGGGACCTCTGAATCTTTGCCATACCTTGTTCCATCCTT
This sequence comes from Hylobates moloch, assembly GCF_009828535.3. Classification (NCBI taxonomy): domain Eukaryota; kingdom Metazoa; phylum Chordata; class Mammalia; order Primates; family Hylobatidae; genus Hylobates; species Hylobates moloch. The sequence continues at coordinate 113,704,123 of NW_026652284.1, forward strand.
GAGCAGGGAAAAATCATGTGAAATGTAGACATGTGTTTCTTCAATTATTAGTTCTGTTGAGCACACTTTTACATGCGTGTTGGCCGTTTGTATTTCTTGTGGGAATTATTTGTTCATTTCCATGGTCCATTTTTCCACTGGGATTTTGCCTTAGTTCTTTCCTGGCAGAATGTCACTGTGGGGTTTCCAAGGAACCACGTCCCCTGGTGTGTGTGCCCTTGTTCCATTCCCCCTTGAATCTGGCCAGGCTGCTTGGGTGACCCACTCTAACTGATAGAATGTGGCAGATGTAACATTGGGACAGTTTCAGGGCTAAACCTTCAGAAAGCCTGGCAGCATCCGCCTTTGCTCTGTTGGAAGCCAGCAGCCATGTACCACACCCAGCTACCTTCACACCCCCAGACTATGAGAAGTCCCAAGCAGCCACACGGAGAAACCACGAGGGAGAATGTTGACTCCCCAGTCAACAGCCTTGCCTCAACTCCTTGCAGCCAGCCATGTGTGTGAGCCATCTCAGAGGAGGGTCCCCCAGCCTCCCTTAGCCACCTGAGCTGCCACTCCCTGTCCAAATTGTAGAATCAAGAGCAAATAAGTAAAATAACTGTCATTTCAAGCCACTAGTTCGGGGTAGTTTGTTACACACCAAACTACCATTAAAAAACCAAAACACTTACATTGTGTAAGAATTCTACAGATTAAGATTTGTGTTAACTGTCAGAAGTTAACTATCATGGTTAGATATCAAGGTGAGATCCAAGCAAGATTCATGCAGTACATTGTGTGTGTGATGCACTGTAAGTCTCTTTTAACCTAGAGGCATGCCTCCAGCCTGCACCTTGATTGTTTTGTATTTTTGTCCTGGTGGAGAGAAGCCAGACGTATTGAAGAATGTCTCCTCTAGAATCGTCTGCCGCCTCCTAATCCACCTGCATTTGGTTTCCAGCTGGGTTCGGACATGGTCATTTTCAGGGCCAGCTCTGGCCTGTGTTATGTCTTTATCAGCAGCCCATCTGCAAGCCACAATGAGAGGCCTCAGAAGAAAGTCACCCTGCCAAAGCCTTAATTTCAAAGTCCAGCCCCCAGCATTGTGAGAAAATAAATAAATTTCTGTTGTTTAGCTCTGTGGTACTTTCTCACAGCAGCACAAGCAAACTAATATAGCTGATAATCCTTAACATATACCCAGTATGTAGGAATCCTTATCATTAAATATTATAGATGAAGGAAGTGAGGTTAGAACAGATTAAGCCACCTGTCCAAGGCCATCTGATATGGTTTGGCTGTGTCTTCACCCAAACCTCATTTTGAATTCTCATGTGTTGGGGGAGGGACCTGGTGGGAGATAATTGAATCACGGAGGCGAGTTTTTCCTGTGCTGTTCTCCTGACAGTGAATAAACCTCATGAGATCTCACGGTTTTAAAAAGGGGAGTTTGCCTGCACAAGCTCTCTTTGCCTGTCACCATCCATGTAAGATGTGACTTGCTCCTCCTTGCCTTCCATCATGATTGTGAGGCCTCCCCAGCCGTGTGGAACTATAAGTCCATTAAACCTCTTTCTTTTGCAAATTGCCCAGTCTCAGGTATGTCTTTATCAGCAGCCCACCTGCAAGCCACGATGAAAGGCCTCAGAAGAAAGTCAACCTGCCAAAGCCTTCGTTTTGGACTTCCAGCCTCCAGAATTGTGAGAAAATACAGAAATTTCTGTTGTTTAGGTCTGTGTTATGTCTTAACAGCAGCACAAGCAAACTAATATAGCAGTTCATCTGTGACACACTCCCGGCATTTAGGAATCCTTATCATTAAACATTACAGGTGAAGAAGGTGAGGTTAGAACAGATTAAGTCACCTGTCCAAGGTCATCCTATTACAAAATGGCAGAGCAGATGCTCAGATCAAAAACTGTCTTATGTCAAACCCCCACACCAAAATGTCCTCCAAAAAATGTCAGCAGAAACCCCAACATACTCAGAATGTCGTATGGACTGGGGATGGTATAAGATTCCTGCCCTCTGCCCCATTTTCTTGTGAAATTTTCTTGGACCTGAGAGGACCAATAAATGACCCCTCCCTCACTCAACACTTCTGTCCTCTCTGGGCCACATATGTTGGGGTTAAGAACATGGAATTTGGAGTTAAATTGGCCAGAATCTGAGCTCCTGGTGACTTGGCCATGGGTTTGCTGTGTGAAGTTGGGTGTGTTATTTAACCTCTCTGAGCCTCATTTTCCTCATGAAGAAGATTTGTTTGCTCTCAACCTTGTGAAGTAACTGTGGGAACTCAGGAGACAAAAGCTGTAGCTCATGGCCCAGAGCTTGGCACTGAGGGGGACCCAGTAACTCAGAAGCCTCAGGGCAGGAGTCCCCAGGGCAGCTCTTCTCTCTGGGCTGGCCTCAGCAGCATCCCCCTCTCCCCCAAGAGGTCTCTTGGCCACCAATGGGCCGAGTCTCACCGGGCTGTGTATCTTCAGAGCACAGCCCAGTGCCTGGCTCCTAGTAGGCCCTTGGGAAATACGGGTTGTACAAATTAAAGTGGAAACAGTAAATAGAAAAACAAATCTGGTTGGAAACTTCTGTGATGCTGTTTGTGCTTTTAGATATAATCTCCTGGAATCCTCTTATTATTTTAGTAATTTAGAATTTTATTAAGCTCCTTAAGAAGAGGCCAGTCGACCTGTGGTACTACAGGGTGCTGGCCCATTCCAGAGCTGAGCTTCAAAGTGGGTCAGTGGCCTAGGTATAGTATTCTCTCACGGGATCTGAACTCTAGGTCTTGTGATTCACACAAACATATGCGGGGTGGCCCTCAGATGTAATTTAAGGACCCTCTCCAAGGGACAGGGCCAACTCTGGCTGGAAGTGCTGTAAGTCCACTAGTAGGGTGGGCAGAAAGAAAAGACGTGTGGGTATGAAAAGACACGTGTGTGTGATGCTCCTCTCCCACTGCAGGAAGCATCCAGGGTGCCAAGGCTGGCCCACACCACCTCTGTGACCTCCCTTCCCTACCCTGCCAACATCCGGTCTACTCAACACTGTATCATGCCTTTGAAGCCCAGTGATCGTTTTCTAGGGCACGACTTAGAAACTGGGACATAGATTACTATTGATTGGTGAAGACAAAGAGCGTTTCCTCACAGGGCAGAAAAGGTCATTGGCAATTCATTTATTCATTCACCCATGCATTCACTCACTCAAGAAACTGGCTCTGATCAAGTACTTGCTGACCTGGGGGTTGGAAGATAAATGAGACCTGGTCTCTGCCCTCTAGACACTTCTGGCCAAACACAAACAAGCATGACACTAAATGACCACAGTGGTGTGTGCTTTGCAGAGCCAGGTATGACACTGGGGGAATAAGGGGTCAGCATCTTAACTAACCTAGTATGAGGGAAGGGAAGGAAGGGGGCAGGGGGACAGGATGGCCTAATTAATAGGAGTGCTGGTCTTTAGGTTCCTGCTCATGAAAATGCAGCACATACACCGTCATCTTTATTCTCCTAAGAACTCCAACAAGATTTAATTCTCAGCCCTCATTTTCCAGACAGAGTATCAAGGTTGACAGAGGTGGGGTAATTTTTCCTAAGAAGAAAATGATGCAGATGGGATCTGCACCCAGATGCCTGATGCTGAGTCCAGCCACTACCATCAGGCAATCAGGAAGGGGCAGATGCAACTAAGACAGAAACTCAAAAGCTGAGAAGGGAAAGAGCAGCCCATCAGAGCTGCAGCGAGCGCGGCAGAGCAGGGGAAAGGGTGAGATGTGGTGGGGCAGAGGGGGACGATTGAGACCTAAGGGGCTCTTGCCTGGAGCCTCCATTAGCTCAGGGTGGGGCGACGCCCAGAGAAGTGAAGGGAATTGCCAAAGATGCACGACTCCAGTGACAGAGCAAGAATTTTGACCCAGCATTCTCTGCATGAGAACCTGCTGTTCTTGGCTGGGTGTGCTGATTCATGCCTGAGATCCCAGCACTTTGGAAGGCTGAGGCAGGTGGATAACTTAAGGCCAGGAGTTCGAGGCCAACCTGACCAACATAGTGAAACCCCATCTGTCCTAAAAATGCAAAAAATTAGTCGGATGTGGTGTGGTGGCACACGCCTGACACATGGAAAGCTGAGGCATGAGAATCATTCGAACCCGGGAGGCGGAGGTTGCAGTGAGCCGAGGTTGCGCCACTGCACCCCAGCCTGGGTTACAAAGCAAGACTCTGTCTCAAAACAAAACAAAACAAAAACTGCTGCTCTTTCCTCTGCAAGGGCTGCCTGGCCAGCCCTGGTCAACCTTGGGCCTGAGAGGAGCCAAGGTCAGCTGGGCAGTGAGGTGGGGGATATGGGAGGGAGAGAACCAGTATCTGCTTTTTTTTTTTTTGTCTTCTAGTTAAATAAAAGCTCAAATAACAAAAGTGCTGCCTAAGCCCTAAGCCCTCGTGCGCACAAGGCCATATCCAGATGGATTCGCTAGGCTTGTTGGTCGAACTCCTCTGGAGATGGGGCCAAAGCTGGCAAATATTTAACCAGGGAGGGGACGGGTAAGTCCCATGCTTCTCCAGACCTGCACGACTCAGCCCCAGCGATGACCCCAGGTACTTGGAAAAAGTGCTGTGTGAGATATCTGCCTGCATCTGCCTCCCTGTCCCCTACCACTGTGGTCTGGGGGTGTCTCCAAGCAGCTGCAAGCCTGAAAGGTGCAGGATCCATCTTTTGCTGGAAAGAAAACTTCTCCAGACCTTCAGCACTGAACAGCTGAGGTGAAGAAATCTTCTACAATCAGGGCATAAACGCTTAGAGGGAAGGTTGTCTTGTCTTTACAGATGGGGAAACTGAGGCCCAGAGAAGGGAAACCCTTGCCTAGTGTCAGCATAGCAGAATAGGGATGTAAACTCAGTCTCCTGATAGCCAGTTGTGGGCTTTATCCTCCCCAGCTTAGTCTGCCCAGGCTGCCATAAACAAATGCCACAGACTGGGTGGCGAAAAGAACAGGCACTCATTTCTCACAAGTTTGGGGGCTGGGAAGTCCAAGATCAAGGCACTGGCAGATCTGGTGTCTCAGTTTGCATGTGACCACCTTCTTGCTGTGTCCTCACATGGAGGAGACAGAGATTTCGTGTCTCTTCCTCTTTTTATAAGGACAGTTACATCACAAGGGTCCCAGCCTCATGACCTACTCCAATCCTAATCGCCTCTCAAATGCCTCACCCCCAAACACCATCACATGAGATTCAGGCTTTAACCTACAAATCTGGAGGAGGCACAAACATTCAGTCCATTGCACACTCCAAGACTGGGGTATACCTTGTGCCCCTTTGGTTCTTCACCGAACTGCAAAATCTCCATCCCACCCCTCCCATTCTATTATCAAAATCAGTCTGTCTCCTCCTGGGTCCTGAGTACCCTCCTCAGGGGCTCAGGAACCTCTTCATCTCTCTCTGCAACTCTGGAGCTGGCTCAGTGCCTGGCCCAAGATGGGTGCTGAGGGAATATTTATTAAATCCATTTAACTTTCTCTCTTAATGCATTCCACATCCTGCTTCCAGAGTATCTTTCTGTTTGTGTACAGAAGGGTAAGGCCAGCAGAGGGTTCAGCCCATGCAAAGGCCTCATGGCAGGAGTGTTCACAGTCAGTACTAGGAACTTGGAGGAGGCCAGTGTGTGGCTGGAGCAGAGAGCAAAGAGAAAGTCTCAGGGTGGTGTGTTAGTCCGCTCAGGTTGCTGTAGCAAAGTACCACAGACTGGGGGCTAAAGCAACAGACACTTATTTTCTCACAGTCCTGGAGGCTAGAAGTCTGAGTCCAAGGTATCAGCAGGACTGTTTTCTTCTGAGACTGTCCCTTTGGCTTGTTTGCCATCTTCTCCCTGTGCCTTGATGGGGTCTTCCCTCTGTTTGTATGTGTCCCGGTCTCTTCTTATAAGGACAACAGTCATATTGGATTAGGCCCCATACTAGCAGGCTCATTTTATCTTAATTACCTCTTTAAAGACTCTCTCTCTAAATGCAGTCACATTCTGAGGTCCTGGGGTTTAGGACTTCAACATAGTAGTTTCTGGGAGACACAGTTTATCCCATAACAGGCAGGGCCTGGAAGGCTTTGCAGAGCCTCAGAGGGAGTTTGGACCTTATTCTAAGTTGCTGTGAGACCAGCAGAAGCCTTTCAGCGAAAAGATAAAGTACTAGATTTGCTTTTGAGAAAGATCCCCATGGCTGCTGTGTGGTGACTCAACTTCCAGGGGGTTAAGGGTTGAAACAAAGAAGAGGCCCTTGGAGTGGCCCAGTGGACAGATGATGGTGGCCAGACCAGGGCAGGATGGGGAAGGTGGGGAGAAGTGGCTGGAGCAGGGTAAGTTTAGAGATAGAAATGACAGTCCTGCTGACAAGTGGGTGGATGGAGGATTTGAGAGACAGAAGATATAAAGGAAAACTGGATTCAAGTCTTGCTCAGCCTCACAGTGGTGAGGTGAGTTTGGGGAGGTGATTTGATGTCTCTGGGGTCCTGCTGAGAAGTCTGTAAAATCTGAATCAGGAGGCACAGCTCACTGGCAGACGGGGAAGTAACGTGTGGAAAGTGTCCCTGGAGGCTCATTCATGGGTAGTGATGCTGAGCATCTGATATGTGCCCCCCAGGCCAGACACTGGGCCCGACATCCACATTGGGGGTGATCCACTCCCTGTAGGGGTATCTCCCGTGCCTCCCAGGGAGTCCATTCCAACACCCAGATGCTCTGTTCGATTTTCAGCAATGTCCACCCTTATTTCTCAGTTTTATCTCTCTGAGTCACCAAAGCAAGTCCACATCACATTTATCCCTTCAGGTATGGGAGCCCCCTGTTCTATTCCCATCCTGTGGCAGGATACCATGGAATGAGAGATTTGGAGATTTGTATTTGCTTTTTTTTTTTTTTTTTTGAGACAGGGTCTTGCTCTGTTGTCCAGGCTACAGCCTCAACCTCCGGAAGTCAAGCTATCCTCCCCACTCAGCCTCACGAATAGCTGGGACTACAGGCGTGCAACAAGTGAACCCAGCTAATTTTTCTATTTTATGTAGAGTCGGGGTATCTCCATGCTGCCCAGGCTGGTCTTGAGCTCCTGGGCTCAAGCAATCCTCCCACCTCAGCTTCCCAAAGTGCTGGGATTATAGGCGTGAGCCACCACGCCTGGCCTGGAGGTTTGAATCCCAGCCCTGGCTCTTAGAGACCGTGTGTGATCCTGGCTGGTCACATCACCTCTTGGGGTCCTGCTTTCCTCAGACATAAGGTAAGGATAATCATAATCAAATCACAGGCTGCCGTGAAGAGTAAACAAGATGAGTTCATACGACGGTCAGGACCCAATAAAGGGCAACAATTTTAACATCAAAATCTATTTGTGAGAAAATAAAAGCTTGCTTCTTGCAAGCTTTAGGATGGGGAAAAACAGATTTGGTGGATCTCGCAGTTTTATTTCCTAGACCGTGCCTATGCCACCAGTGAAGGCATTGGCTGGATCACTGGTTGTGGTTATTATCTTTGCTGGGGTCCTAGTCCTCTCCTCCCTGAGCACACTCTTCATGTGACCAGCATCTCAGTGTTTCTGTCCGGCTCTTGTTACCGTGAGTTATGGCTGTCATGGATACCACTCTACAGCCCTTCAGAACGACTTCCGCCTGATGCCCACTCACTTCCTGACTCCCTCAGCCAAGCATCATGGCCGCCCAGGACAGACATGGTGGGGATCAGGCTCTGCTTGGCCCACAGGCTTCTGCTGAGAGGAAACTCTGCCAACTGGGACGTACTAGGGAAGGAGCTGAACTCTAGTTGGTCCCTACCACACCTTACCAACCACACACCCCTTATGTCTTCCATTCCACTCTGCCTTCCCCTTCGCCCCACCCCACACGAGGCCCTTCCAGACCCACTCACCTTTTACACAGGAAATGACCAACAAGACCACCAAGGCCTGCGTATCCTAGAGAGGGGCCTCAGGAGGATGAAGTTGGGGTTCCCCAACACCATTCTTGAGGCACATGCATAAGGTGTTAAATAAAACCAACCCACAGCAGACAAAATTTCTTCCCAGTTCCTTGCATCCTTCTGGTTACATCGAGGAGCAGGCTACAGTTTTGCACCAGGGCAGATGCTAACACCTCCTCTGCTCTCCTTTTAACCAGGAAAGAGCAGCCTCTGGGCTGGGCACCTCCCCCAGCAGCTAGACCTAGCTGGAAGTTGATATCTTGTTTGCTTTTGATTGTGTTTATTTTTACCCAGGCCTTTGATTTATGACCAGCCAAACTGCTTCTCCACTCAGAACAGCTATACACTGGTTTTCCTTTAATTTTTATATTTCAATTTATACAAAGAAATCCACTAAGTTTTCAAAAATATACAGGAATGAGTTTTACAAAGTGTACTTGGATTATGTCAAAAATCATAATTGTGGTACACAAAAAAACTACCATTTGGGAAACATTACTTGGACACAAACAGGAATCCAGGCAGGGAGAAAGTGACGGCCTGGAAGGGGCTTCCTCTCAGCTAATACTCGGTGGAGCTGAGCCGATGAAGGGAGTCACATTTGTTATGGGCTCTCTACACACTAGCATTGTCCACACCCAGTTACTCTACACAAGCAGCCTGCGAGATGCTATTTTCCCTGCTATGGTTCTGAAAACTGGGTTTCAGAGAGGTTGGGTGACTTTTCCAAAGTCACACAGCTAATTGAGGTAGACGCAAGACCAGAGGCCTTGTTTCCTGGGCCTATGTTCTTAGAAAGAACCCTAGCCTAAAGCCCTCCCACCAACACCCCCACCCTCCAAAACCCCCCTCTCCCTTCCCTGCACATCTGGGGAGCTGAGTATATAAGGCCTGAGCTGGCCTTTCTTTGTCTTGACATGAAGGGTAGAACTTCTCCTTGTACTGACCCACAACCAAATGCTGACTCACCTCCTAAACCCACAGAACTCAATTTTCTCCTACAAAAGCCGCGTGCCAAGGAGTACCTACTTGGGACTAGGGCGTCATTTATATTAAGTTGACTTTGTATACAGCCTTGTGTGTTAGCCCATTTTAGACCTTAGTATACTGAGGCCCAGACTGGTTCTATAACTTGTCAAAACTCACCAAGCTGAGAAGAAAAAGAACTGAAATTCCCACTCGCATTGGTCCGGCTCCAATGCTGACATCAGCATCAGTATCCCTGCCCTTGACCTACAATTTCAGAGAAGCTCCAGTCTTCCCTGACCCCACTATCTCTGCAGTAACCTGAGTCTCTCACCCCTAATCTCCCTCCTGGGGCTGGAAGCACTGTTTTTGGCAGCATCTGTTAAGAAGGCCACGTGGACTCCCACGATGACAGTGGGCTCCTGGGAAGAGGTGGGATTGGGGATCTGAAGGAGGCAGGCGGGCCGGGCTGCTCCCGTGAGAGATCCTGCCTCTGGGATGTTCACACCCTTGGCCTCAAGGGGCCAGAGCAGAGGGAAGGGTCTGGACTGGGAAATCAGAAATCTCTCTGGGGACACTCACTCACTCCCAGTGACCTTGGGCAAACTGTAGCCCCTCAGTTTACTCATCTGTAAAATGGAAAAGAGCTTCAGGAATTTTGAACTCGCAGGCATCATATGGCCCACAAGCCTGTCCTGGTGTTTTTTACAGAAGAGGAATAATTCTCATTATTTAATCTAACGTAATGTCAGGGGGAGTCAGATAGAGGGTCTGTCTACAAAAGGTACATGTCCCTCCCTCCCTCCCTCCGTCTCTCCCTCCCTCTGTCTCTCCCTTCCTTCCTTCCTTTCTTCCTTCCTTCCTCTTTCCCTCCCTTGTTCTTTCCTTCTTTTTTTCTCTTTATTCCTTTCTTTCTTCCTTTCTCTCCCTCCATTCCTCCCTCCCTCTCATATCCCACCCTCTGTCCCTCCTCTTTTCTTTCTTTTATCTTTGCTTGTTTATTTGTTTGTTTTGGGGGAGGGCACATGGATGCATGTATGGAAAGGAAAACTCTTCCTGTTAATATACAAAGTGAATCTGTGGCCATGGCTGTACTCCTAATTTTCATGGTCTGCTGCCTGTCCCTGGAGGCTGTGGCTCTGGACTGGAAGGGCTGGAGGTCCCCTCCCTGAGGACAGCCTCTGCAGCCACTGGCCAAAGGCATGGCAGCCCCAAGAGTCGGCCGCCCAAGGCTGAGTCTGGAATGTTTTGTTTTGTTTTGTCATTAACAGTGTTCATTTTTAGGGCCTGACTTGGGAACGGGTGCCAAGAGCATTCCTGAGGGGTCAGAAGGGAGCGTGTTTATTGTCAGGCTACAGAAGTAACTTCCTTCAGTAATCCCTCAAGTACTCAGCAAACCTTCATTAGGCACCTACTACTGTATACCAATCACTGCACCAGGCCCCAGAGATGCAGAGAGGATCAATTAGCTATAATCTCGGTCCTTGGACAGCTCCCAGGACTGTGGGAGAGGCTGACCTGTCAAGGGACAGCCCCCAGGGGTAAGAACAGTGACAGTGGAAAGCCCAGTGCACAGTAGGGTAGAGATGGTGATGCAGAGGGCTGGCCGCCAGGCTGCTTGAGTGCACCAGCCCTTTTTTCTGGGGAATGTGCTAGAAGGACATAGTTACCTCTTCAAGAGGGCCTTTTGCAAAAGTATTCTTTTGCAATTCGTGATTTTTTTTCCTAATTGCAAGGCTCACTTATTCCTACTTTCAAAAATCTTAAATGCTATGAAATGTGTGAGTCCAACAGTAAACATTCCTCAGAGATAACCAATGTTGGCTGTGTGCATTTCTTCAGCATTTTCTTGCAGGCTTCAGCATAACTAACACTCTTGGGGGCTTACTGTGCCCCAGATCTCCTAAGAAGGCAGCATGCAACTGCTCACTAAGGTAAGTACCGTCTGTGTGTCCAGCTTACACGCAGAGAAATTGAGACACACTCAGAATGAGTCACTTGGTCCAGATCACGTAAGAAGGAAATAGCAAACCAGGACTCAAACCCGGGATATCAGGCTCTCTCCAAGCCCTTAATCCTGAGAGGCAAGAAGTCAAACATGGCAGGGCATGGTGGCTCAGGCTTGTAATCCCAGCATTTTGGGAGGCTGAGGCGGGAGGATTACTTGAGACCAAGAGTTCAAGACCAGCCTGGGTAACACAGTGAGAGACACCATCTCTACAGAAAAAAATAAAAATTAGCTGGGCATGGTGGTGCATGGCTGTAGTCCCAGCTGCTCAGAAGGCTAAAGTGGGAGGATTGCTTCTTGACCCCAGCAGTTTGAGGTTGTTGTGAGTCATGATTGTGCCACTTCACTCCAGCCTGGATGACAGAGCAAGACCCTGTCTCAAAAAAAAAAAAAATTAAAAAAAAAGGCAGGGCACGGTGGCTCACGCCTATAATCCCAGCACTTTGGGAGGCCGAGGTGGGCGGATCACGAGGTCAGGAGATTGAGACCATCCTGGCTAACACAGTGAAACCCCATCTCTACTAAAAAAAAAAAAAAAAAAAAAAAAAAAATTAGTCCAGTAACTCCCCCATCCTCACCTGGCTAGTGTAGGAGCCAAGATATGCACTCAAGTAGTCTTATTCCATAACACTTGGACTTAACCACACTCTTTGCTGCCTTCAACCTAATGATTAAATATATGTACTTACATGAAAACATTATTTACCAACGTCTCATGGTGAACGGGATATTCTGCACTTGAAGTAGATCTTGTATCACTTTCACTGTTACTACAAGCAAATCTGCCTCCTTCACTTCAAGGTCAATTTGGCAATCCAAATCTCAGCATACCATTGTTGATTTGCCCAATGTCTTCTTTATGATTTTTTGGGTGGTTTCTGATTATCTGCTCTTGCGAACAATGCTTCCACAGAGATCTCGGCAGAGGTTGCTGAGAGTTGCATGAAGACTGATTCCTAGAAGAGGGACGGCTGGGTCAGTGGTGTGCACGTGCACGCCCTGGCATACCTGCCCAGAGCCCCATGCAAAGACTTCCAGGGCTCATTTTCATCACCTAAAGAAAGAATGTCAGAGCCGGGTGGTGTTTAAGGTCTTTTCCCCACCGTGGCTGGTGGCGGGACCCCATTTCACAGTTTTCATGCACTGTGCATTTTTATCTGTACTCCTAGATGGCTTTGGGAAGGTCATGATCTAAAAAGGAAAAACAAAAGTCAATCATGCTATCAGCAAAAGCCACGGTGTAGTCAGCAGCTGACATTTCCAGGAGGCTAGTCGTGGCTTGGCAGTTCTTGTGTGTAAGTTACACAGTGGTGCTTCTTCCTCTAAGCAGCCCCAGAGAGCAGAATCCCAGCTGGATTTCAGCTTCTCTGTGCCCCCATGGCCAGGCGCCCTTGTGCAGTGCACAGCCTGACCAACCTCACACATTATTCTAGTTAGAGCTGTAAGCTGGATCCCAGCTGCCTGGACTCAAATCCAATCTTTAAATCCTATTAACCATATGCCCTTAGACAAGCTACTTAAACTGTGTGTGTCAATTTCCTAGTGTGAAATAGAAGCTGATTATAATAATAGTGCCTCCCTTGTAGGGCACAGCAGCAGCAGTGAGGAATTAAGTTAAAATATCAAAAGCCCTTAGAAGAGTACCTGGCATATAATAAACACTCCATAGATGTTTGCTGCTAAGCAATTAATAATCGTACTGTGCCATTATTTAAGGAGGCCCCACCATTCCGCCCCAAGGCTTTATTTTTCTCCAAATACAAAGACTTTCTTGGGCTTTCAAGGTAGCACGTTTTAATGGAAAGATGCTGGGTTTGGGAACCCGAGATAATGGAGCTGGAATCCCGGCTTCTTTCCCTTCCATCCTTGTGACTGCAAGCAACTCCCTTTGCCAATCTGATCTTTACTGTGCAGAGGTTTGTTTCTGTATTGGAGAACTAGCAGTGTCCCTGGCAAGGAACTGCACAGTGGATACTGGTTTCTCTCCCAATTCAGGGCACTAGGAGTCAGCACAGGATGGAAGGTGAGGGTTTGGGTCACTCCCCAGGAGGGAGGTGGGAGGTGAAAGAATCCAGAGAGAAGCACACATTTTGTTCCCAGTGCAGCCTTGCCAACCTCTCCAAGGCCTGCCCCAGGGCCGTCCCAATGCCCAGCCCCTGGCAGGCTCCCACGTGCCAGGCCAGCATTCCTGCACTTCCAACCTTGCTCATTCAAGAGCCAACACTTGCACCACCTCCTCCTGGAAGTTTAGAACCTTTCTCCAAACTAGGATTACTCCCTGCTAAGACCTCTCACATCTTTTAGCTTGTGCTTTTTTTGCAGGTGCTTTGATTCCACTTGTACTTCAACCATCTGTGAGCTGCTTCTATTCTCTTTAGGAGACTGGCAACTTCCTAAAGGCAGAGGTTGGTATAATGGGGGTGGGATCTTTGGCACGTGGTGAGATTGGGGACATTGGAGTTGTGGCTTTATCATGGAACAGTTCCAGGGTTTAGTTCCTAGTCCCACCTCTCACTAAGCCAATATCCTTGGGCAAGGCACTTAATATCTCTGCTTTTCTTTTCACTCCTTAGCATGAATTGGGGGCACTTAATATCTCTGCTTTTCTTTTCACTCCTTAGCATGAATTGGGGGACAATTGGCCACCATTCCTGAGTGTCTGCTCTCCCTTGCTCTGCACCTGCGGATCCTCAGAACAAGGAAGCCTGATTCTTTTCCTTCTGCCCGTTTTGTAGGGGAGGAAATAGTGGAAACTCAGAGGTGCAGACATTTGCCTAAGGATATACAGAAGACAAGGAGCAGAGCTGACATCAGAACTCAAGCTTGCAAATGTGTATGCAGGCCACCATGCCACATCTGCCACCTCTCTCATAGCACTGCTGGGGGAACAGGAGAGGCATTGGAGTCGGCGGGCTTTGCCCTACTACATATGTCATATGCATTTTAAATAAGGATTTTGATCTGGAAGCAGGATAGGGTATTTGCTGCCTCAAATCAGCTTGATTTGGGCTCTTCTGTCCCACAAATGACACCAACCCTCACCGGCCTGAAGACCTTGCCTGGAAGACAAGGAGCAGTGGCGTGAAGTCAGAAGAGGTGCGTTTACCTGCCAGCTTTGCCTCTGTCTGTGTTCTCTCCCTGAGCCTCAGGAATCGCATTTCAGTAATGATTTTGCCATGAGAATTTGGAAGCAGCATGTGTAAAAACCCTAGCTCAGATTGGGCACTGGATAGACATCAGCAGCGAAGATTGACTGAGTTTGCCCCAGGGCAGGCAGTGGAACAGGTACATTAATGCGTATCCCAAATCCTCACAGTCACCCAGAAGTAGGTCCTGTTTCTGTCATCATGGCTACCCGATCAGAAAACTGAAGTTCCGAACAACGCAAGAACTGCATTGTGAGTGGATTTTCAACCCGGTGAGTCGGTAGACATGTGTAAATGCTAGATTTGACCATTTAGTTCATGACACAGCACAGCCCACTAACTTGGAGTGTTTACATGAGAATTCAGAAGCACAGACTCAGGGCAGGCATTGCCTGGGTCCATGTCCTTTTCCCCTGAGCTGTCTGCCCCTGGGCTGTTTATAATGTTGCTGGAGTTTACTTAATGCCAAGTGAGTAACAGACTGTTCACCAGCACTTGTTTTGTGACTCTTACCTTTAAACCGAGTTGGAGTCTAACCCGATAAGGCCCGACCCAGTAAACAGCCTATGGAATGACAAACACTTCTGTTAGCCAGCAATGGCTGCACATGATGACTCCCATTGGCTGAAACTGCCCCTTTGTAAAAGAGATGGTAGTTTGGGGATGACATAAACAAGGGTAGAAAAAGTCCTTTCCTGCAAAACTTTTTTTTTTTTTTTTTTTTTCTGAGATGGAGTCTTGCTGTCTCCCAGGCTGGAGTGCAGTGGCGCGATCTTGGCTCACTGCAAGCTCCGCCTCCCGGGTTCGCGCCATTCTCCTGCCTCAGCCTCCCGAGTAGCTGGGACTAGAGGCGCCCGCCACCACACCCAGCTAATTTTTTGTATTTTTAATAGAGACGGGGTTTCACCATGTTCGCCAGGATGGTCTCGATCTCCTGATCTCGTGATCCACCCACCTCGGCCTCCCAAAAGCTTTTTTTATTCTCATCTTACTGTATCCATCCCTTTTACGTGGTCTGGCATGTTGGAAGAACATTACAGTGACAGGTGTCTGGGTTTGGGCAGTGTGACATCAGGCAAGTCACTTATCATCTCTGAGTATTACTGTCTTCAAGAGGAATAATTACACATATCCACCTGAGTGGTGAGGAATAATAACACAGAAAAAAGCAAAGACAGTGCTGACAGATGGGCAATGCTTGATTTATGTTAATCTTTTTCCTTTCTTCACTGTTAGGAGTAATTTTATCTGTTTCTTTTTCAGAAATGCACTTTGAAGAGACATGCATTCATAAGAGGTCGCTCCTGAGAACGTGACAAAAATCGCTGTGTGCCACCTGGCTTTCTTCTTTGTGAGTCTATATCTAGAAGTGGACTAGACTGATGCTCTGTGGTATTATTCTAACCAACAGCAGGCCGGGCGCAGTGGCTCATGCCTGTAATCCCAGCACTTTGGGAGGCCGAGGCGGGTGGATCACGAGGTCAGGAGATCGAGACCATCCTGGCTAACACGGTGAAACCCTGTCTCTACTAAAAATACAAAAAATTAGCTGGGCGTGGTGGTGGGTGCTTGTAGTCCCAGCTACGCAGGAGGCTGAGGCAGGAGAATGGCGTGAACCCGGGAGGCGGAGCTTGCAGTGAGCGGAGAGCAGGCCACTGCACTCCAGCCTGGATCTGGACAACAGAGCGAGGCTCTGTCTCAATAAAAAAAAAAAAAAAAAAAAAAAGAAACCAACAGCATTTATTGAATACCATTGTAAGTTTGGCTCGGTGGAGCTAGGGGCTGGGGAGTTGAGGAAAACCTGGTACTGCAGAAAGGAGCTCACATCCCAGTTGGGGCGGCAGGAAGCTCTGGCCTGAACAAACCAGGGATTGAAGAGACAAGCACAGCCTGTGGATATCCCCAGGGAGTTATTCCTCCAGACTGTGGGGATCTGGGGATACTTTCTGGAGGAGGTGGCATGTTGAGAGTCCCCCAAACATGAGTGAGTCTGCTACTGGCAGAGAGAGGGAGAAGGGCATCCCACGTAGAGGGAACAGCAAAGGAATGGGCTGTGCTGTGCAATTTGTGAAACAGTCATGGCGAGCAGCGGATCTCAAACTTGAGTTAGCATTGGAATCGCCTGGTGGGTGCATTAAAACACAGACTACTGCACCCCGCGCCAGCACCAGAGCTCCCAACTTGGGCAGTCTGGAGAGCAACCTATGAGTTTGCATTCTAACAAGTCCCCATGTGCTGTTGCTGCTGTTGGTCCACACGGGAAGAAGACGTTGTAGAGGAAGCAGATAGGTTGGATGGAGCCAAAGCATGGAGGAATGCGAGCACCCGCCTGGGGCATCACTCACTGGCTATAGCCATCAATGTGTTCATTTAGTCCTTTACTGAGCAAGCAGCACCTCTGAGCCCTACTGTGTGCTAGTACAGTGATGGACTCTAGGTACACAGCGATGAATACAACAGTCTGGGTTTTGCCATATCTTTACCCTGCTGGGGCTCTCAGAGGAGGATGGATGAAATTCCACGTGACGTCACAGGCTGATGACCCTCTGGGCATCCAGGCACAGAAGGCAGGGGCTCTGGAGGTGAAAGTTGCCTTCAACCTCATGGCCCTTTAATGAAAGGCCTTGTCTTACCCATGTTAAATTCAGTTTGGTTTAAATGTTTCTTCATACATAGTGAACTATCACCTAACTGGATGTGTAAACAGGCTATAGCCAACTCTAGTACCAATCTCTGGGTTTCAGCCAATCACAGACAGCCAACTGTTCAAACCCTGTTCAAACAAGGCAAACGCCAAGCTAGAACCCATCCAGCTGTTTCTGTACCTTACTTCTGTTTTCCATATGTCACTGTCTTTTTTCTGACCATAAATCATCCTTGACCACGTGGTAGCCTGGAAGCATCTCTGAACCTATTGTGTTTTGGGGATTGCCCAATTCAAGAACCATTTTTCACTCAATTAAATTATGTTACATTCAGTTTTTCTAAGGTTTTTCCTTTAACGCCCAAAACACCCTGTGGTGTTTAAGGGAAGAATTGCTGCAGAGCTGACTTTCCTAATAATGAAGGTGATTGAGTCTGTTTGTTGCAATATAGGGTCGGCTGCTCCAACTGAGAACAAAAACAATGGGATGGAAACAAAAAGAGTATTTTATTTCTCTTTTCATGCCATGGTCTGGGCTTGGGAAATTCCTGGAAGAAATGTTTGTTTCATGGGGTCCCTTGATCCTTCCCCTGTACTTCTCCACCCTCCCTGGAGTGTTGCTTCATCCACAGGTTTGGTGACGATTTACGGCCAGGTGCCCCAACGCATAACTCGTGGGCATGTTGCATAGAACACAAGGAGAGTGGTGCTCTCTGGAGCCATGCAACACAGTGCTGCCTCTGTGAGGAGAGAAGCAGGAAGGGAGTGTGAAGAGGACATCCCTTCCCTTTTAGGGCTCACCCTGGAGGCTGTGCACCTCACTTCTGCTCACAAACCACAGACCAAAACCATCCTGTGGACTTAGCTGGCTGCAATGGAGGTAGGGATGTGTGATCTTTTCTCTGGGCAGTCTTGTATTCAGCTGAACCCCAGCCACTTAATGAATGCAATCTATCCTCTTTTACTTCATTCTTTTAGAGTAAGTTTTGTGTAGCCATTCTAAGATGTCCTACTCCATTGCCTTGCCTCACTCCTTTGTTTATTGAAGAGATACGGATATTTCCTTGTGGACAATTATTTTACCCCATCAAAATTCTCTGCAAACCTTCTAGAATTAGATCCATTATTCTCAATTCTAACTTTTCAGCAGAATCACTGGAGGGGTGAGGATGAAGATGGGGAGGCTCTTAATACTGATGTTCCAGGCTTTTTGCCGGAAAAACCAATTTAATTTGTTTGTGGTAGGGTTGAGGCATCAGGAATTTTGTAAAGCTCCCACTCATTGCCCAGGTTTAGTTCTTTTCCCTTAAAATATTAGGTTTCGGCTATTGGCCAGTGAGCTGAAAGTTGAGCCATAGTGAACAGGAGGTGTGCAAAGGTATGCATTGAAACGCTGAGTATTGGGTGCATAAAAACTGGGCCTGACACAAACACTCAGCATCCACAAGTGCTTGCCACACTGCCTCTGAAATGGAGCCTCTGTCCTACTGGCCCTCAGGTGTCAACTCTTCGATAATTGATCACCAAGTGTCCTGTGAAGATGCAATCCATGGCAAGTTTCTCTGTAGTGGGAGGGGAAGGAAGATAGGTTTAAACAGCAATGTCAAAAAGAAGGGGGGAAACAAGAGATTCTTTGGTGGTTATCTGGAGCTGTAATTTAACTTCCCTCTACAAAGGTTGTATGCCCTTAATTATAGTGGGTTTTCTGTATTTATTTATGTATGTATATGCATCCATTTAATAGTCTGTGTTTATAGGTTAATACCCCAAATGACCCTTTATTGGGATAAGACAGAATCATTCTTCCATTCCCTGCATCCCTGTTCACATGCCCATTCCTCCAGATGCTGACTTGCTTGTTCCCTTTTCCTTGAAACATTCCCCTCAGGCTCCACATGCACAGTGAAGAAGCAGGCAACATGGCGTCAGCCAGGCAGAGAACTCATCTGCATAATAAAAGATTAGGGTGGGGCACAAGCTTCTGCACAAGCTATACAAATGGCACACCTAGTCCAAACCAGTTCTTCCCTCGCTATGCAAATGGCATACCTGCTCCAACCAATCTTTTGTGTCCTATGTAAATCAGACACCACCTCCTCAAGCTCATCTGTAAAACCTCCTGCACTTTGCTGCAGACTGGAAGACCCACTCAGGAGCCCCTCTCTCTGCAGAGAGAGCTTTTCTCTTTCTTTCACCTGTTAAATCTCTGCTCTTATCCTCACTCCTTGTGTGTCCACATCCTTGATTTCCTTGGCATGAGGGAATGAACCTCGGGTATTACTCCAGATGATGACGATGCTTCACCCCCACTGGATGTGAAAGATGAAGAATGCAGCCCAGATTACAGCTGGCAGCCACTTTGTGATCAGAAAGGAATGAGCCTATGGATGAAGCCAACACAGTGGAGGGAAGGATGGAGACATGGAAGAAACTGGGCCTTGTTGATAGCCATGGAGATGCTGAATCAAGCCTTTCCTGAAGCCCTTTCTAACTGCCAAGATTTTCAGATCTTACACCAACAAATTCCCTTCATCATTTAGTCTGGTTGTTGTATGTATATGCTGTTTCTTATAGCTAAAACCATTGTAGCTTTTGTGAGATATTATAGTAGGTTCTGGAATATAGAAGATACATGCTCAAGTTAGCTACCATATGCCCTAGAGACTGCCAGGCTCAGAAAACCATGCTATGCCACCTACATATCTGTCCCTCAGCATTTTTATGTAGACAAAATCAAGTTAAAATGAAAGCCATGGGCCAGGCGCGGTGGCCCACGCCTGTAATCCCAGCACTTTGGCAGGCCAAGGCGGGCAGATCACAAGGTCAGGAGATCAAGACCATCCTGGCTAACACAGTGAAACCCCGTCTCTACTAAAAATACAAAAAATTAGCCGAGCGAGGTGGCGGGTGCCTGTAGTCCCAGCTACTTGGGAGGCTGAGGCAGGAGAATGGCGTGAACGCCGGGGGGCGGAGCCTGCAGTGAGCCGAGATCGCGCCACTGCACTCCAGCCTGGGCGACAGCAAGACTCTGTCTCAAAAAAAAAACGAAAACCATGGATGGTCTTAAGTGGGCATAGAAATCCTTAGCCTCCTTCAGTATTATGGAGGGGGCTATCTAACCTATTTTTACTTTCTTGAAGGTAGAGCTGATTGGGGTGGGCAGTCAGTGGTGCTAGTATATAAGCTTTCTGCTTTTTTTTCTTTCTCTTTATTTTTATTACTATTATTAGTATTATTATTTTTTGGCTGCTTCTCTGAGTCATTGCCCAAGATTGTAGGACATCTTATTAAGATGGGGTGATTACTGAAATTAGCTCTAACTTCACATGGCCCTGCAAGAATTGGGTGAAGTATGAACCCTGGAGATAGTCATCTCTTTCTCAAGAGTCAGCTACATGCACACCGGTCTGAATATGATCCTTCACTTTGTCCAAGGGTAGGAAGCATTAGTCCCTTTGTAATGATGATTATTTTTGTTTGAGGGTGGGTGGGTAATTACTTTTGGTGTCTGTATTCTTTTATTGAAAATGAAAATATATTTTATTTCCTGATAATGCCTTATCTTTATCAGCCTTTATTGTGAATTATCCCATTGCTATACACAGCTTGTACAATCTTTGAAATCTTGCACAAAAATACCTTGGGGTTATAAATTCAGTCACATTTGAATTGATTGTGGTGTAGATGAAGGTGAATTCAAACTGGGTCTCTGAATAGCTGTGTAGCCTTGGGAAAGTCACTTAGCTTCTCTGAGCCATTGTTCTTCCTGAGGAATGGGGAAAAGGGTTGTGTTAGGCCAAGTAATGGCCCCCAAGATCATCTGGGTCTTAAGCCCTTAAACATGTGAATGATACTTTATATGGCAAAAGGGATTTTGCAGATGTGGCCAAGATAAGAATTTTGTGATGGAGAGATCATTCTGGATTATTCAAGTGAGCCCTAATTGTCATCATAAGTGTCCTTATAATGCAAAGGGGATTTGGCAGAGAAGAAAAGATGATGTGACCACAGATACAGGGATCAGAGTGATGCAGCCACATGCCATAGAGTGCCAGCAGCCACAAGAAGCTGCAAGAGGGCAGGAACAGATTCTGCCTTAGACCCTCTGCAGGGAGCAAAGCCCTGAAGCCACCTTGATTTTGGCACAGTGAAATTGATTTCTAAACTTCTAGCCTCCAGAACTGTGAGAGAAAATATTTCTGCAGTTTTAAGCCACAGAGTTTGTAGTAGTTTGCTATAGCACCTCTAGAAAATGAATGTAAGCATTGCCTAGCACAGTTAGAGTTCACGAGAGAACATCCAGCCTCCCAAAGTCTACTGTTCTGAAATAGCACCTAGAATGTGTGTCCAAAATTCAGATTCCCAGGCTCCACCCCAGAAATACAAAACTGGAATGTTTAGGGGGTAGGCCCTGGGCAGCTGCATTTTTAACAAGCTGCCGGGTGATGCATGTGATTGGGGAGCTCCAGTTCTATCATCAACATCAAGCTTGGCCCTCCCAGCAGGCCTGGGAGACAATTACCACTGAAGAACCCAGGGAAGCTGGGAGCAAAGGAAATCTCCAAGGAAGAAGGCTGGATGGGTACAATGTCTGGGCATATAAAGTTTTTAATCTATATTTTCATCTGCATATGTAGAGTGAAGACACATTGTGCATGCATTAAAATAACCTAAACAACACCTGCTTTATAGAAGAAGAGGAGAGAAAATAATCCACACTTGCCACTTGAATTATGTGGGTGGTTTTGCTTGCTCTTCCTTCCCCCGGTGGGTGTGAAACGGAGATGAGAGCCCGTTCCCTCAGTTTCCAAGTGCTCACATGGTATGAGACCTTTCACAACACCAGTGCCGCTCCAGGATTTAGCCAAGTGTATTTTGATAAAATGTGGCATAAACCATTTTTGCTATGTATTGTGTATAACTGTGCAGAGCCATTGAACAGTTATAGGGGGAACGAAGTGGCAAAGACCCTGTCCTTAGGGAGCACACATTCTAACAGGGGGAGCCAGGCAACGCAAGGAATAAACAAGGAACTAAACAGCTTGTTAGTTGGAAGTTAGTTCAGAAGAAAAATAAAGCAGACTAAGGGAGAGCTGGTGAGTCAGGTTGAAGGGAGGTTTCAGTTATCAATTGCCACATAACAAACCCCAAATGTAATCATTTAAAACAACACCAATTTATTGCTTTTTGCAATTTGTCATCTGGGCTGGGCTCAGCTGAGTGGTTCTTCTGCTCCATGTGGAGCCTGCTGGTGCTACACCAACCTAGTGGGCATCTCCTTTCACATGTCTGGCACCTAACCTGAGATGGCTAGAACAGTTGGGGGTTCTTGGGCATCTCTTTTCAAGTGACTTCTCCACCAGGCTAGCTAGGGCTTCCTCACAGCACGGTGGCCTCAGGAGTGGCAGATTTCTTATGTGGCAGCTGGATTTCAAGAGGGAGGAAGGGGAAGCTCTCAATGTGAGACATGGGCAGGTACAGTGTTATTTCCACCACATGTACTCGTGGATGGAGTCAAAATCCAGCCCAGAGTCAAAGGATGGGAAAAATCTTGCTGCCTTTTGCTATAAGGAGTGGCATGCACATACAAGGAGGGAAGGTGTTGGAGGCAGCCGTTGTTGGAAACTATCCTTCACACAGAGGGGCACTCTTTAATATAGGGGAGGCCTCACTGATAAAGGTGCACATAAAGCAAGGCCAGAAAAAAGTAAGGGAGACAGCAATATGGATATGTGGGAGGAAAGAATTCTAGGCAGGCTGGGCATGGTGGCTCATGCCTGTATTCCCAGCACTTTGGGAGGCCAAAGTGGGTGGATCACTTGAGGTCAGGATTTCAAGACCAGCCTGGCCAACACAGCGAAATCCCATCTCTACTAAAAAAAATACAAGAACCAAAAAAATTAGCTGGGTGTGGTGCTATGCACCTGTAGTCCCAACTACATGGGAGGCTGAGGCAGGAGAATCACTTGAACCCAGCAGGCAGAGGTTGCAGTGAGCCAAGATTGCACCACTGCACTCCAGCCTGGGCAACAGAGTGAGACTCCGTCTCAAAAAATAACAAAATTCTTGGCAAAGGGAATAGCAGGTGCAAAAAGCCCTGAGTCAGAAACATACTTGGCGTAACTGAGGACCAGCAGGGAGTCCAGTGGGGCTGGAGCAGAAGATGTGAGGCCAAAGGTATGGAGGTGAGGTTGGAGAGGGTCTAGGTTGGCCATGGGGCATTGATGGCATCAGTGCATTTGGGGTCTTAGGGGCTACAATAGGACTTGGTTTTAACCCTGAGAAGATGTGGTGTAGAGTGACCAGCTGACCCAGTTTGTGCAAGGTGGAGACGATTCCTGGCATATGGGAATTTCCATGCTACAACCAGGAAACAGACAAAAGAGAAGAGGCAGGAAGACTCAAAGTATGAGGCAATTGCAGTACCCTAGGCATGGGAAGATGGCAGCCTGGCCCAGAGAGGTAGTCATGAGGCAATAAGAACAGACATGGGAAATCCCTGCACGGCGTGGTTTCCCCAAACTGCATGGCATGGGCAACTTACAAGCTTCCCAAGGGTAATTTTGATTATACAAAACTTCAGTATAACCAGTTATAACTTAACTGCTACATAAAGTACAACTTCCTTGATGCCATATGTTCAGCAATGTCCCCTGCGTCCCATTCTGCCCAGCAGCCACAGGCAAATGGGCAGGGGTTGAGTCCAAGGGGTCCCCATCATGAGGCTTCCCCCTGCCCCATGGCAACGTAGAATCTCCTCTGCCAAGCTGGTTTCAACTGCCTCCCACTTCACAGCTGTTGGGCCTTAAACTCTAGCCTTAAAGAAGAAACACAGCACTGCCGGGAAAGCCCAGGAAACTGGCACAGGCTCCCTGAACTCAGTGGTTCCCCTGCTGGTTTTCTTCTCATGCCATATGGGCCAGCTGAGGCCAGTTCCCACAGTCTGCAAGGAGACTCCACGGTTCTTGGACACGCGTGTCTCGGTCCCTGTGGTGAAGGGACCACTTCCCCAGTGGGAGCCGTGGAGGCCCCCTGCTCTCTGTGTCCATGGGTTACTTTGGCAGTGGTTCCCTAGCACTGGCCTAGGGACTGGACATTCAGAAAGAACTGGGGCAGCCTAGCCCCGCCCCTAGAAAGAGAGATGCAGCCCGCAGGGAGGGAGATATCACACACACTTCAGTTCAGTTGCAGGGAGCCAAAGTTCTGACAGGCAGAGGCCCAAGGGGATGGGGAGGCTCAGAGGAGGCCCAGGTTCCTTCCTGGAGGAAGTGGCAGACAGAGGAGGACTAACCAGGGGCAGAAGGGGAGAGGACGTGTCCCAGGCAGCCCGACAGCTGGAGTGGGAGCAGGAAGCCCCATGCCTGTGGTGTGGAGATAAAGAGGCACAGAATTTCAGTTTTGCCACAGTGAGAAAGTAAGAAGGGAAGGAGCAGAAGGAGAGGAAGAGGAAGTTGGCCTCCTCCCTATAGTAGGGAGCTTGTAGAAGTTTCCATGCCCGGCAGAGACAAGGGCATTTTTCCCTGAACCATCCCCCAACCCCAAGCCTTTGGCCACCTGAGCACCCAGTGGGGGCCCCTCTGCCTGCCCCTCACACTGCACACGAGCGCCCTGCACCTGACTCTCAGCACTTTGCACCCTCCCCTCCCTTCTCCACCCTACCTGCGAGGAAACAAAAGGCACTTTCTCCTTCCTCCCATGACCCACTTTCCAGGGCCAAAGCAGGCTGCTGACTTGATAACCATAGGTACCCTGCCCACAATAACGTTTACTCACACCTGGATTCCAGCAGGGCAGGGCCAGATAACCGGAGTGATCTACACCACAGTGCCTCAGATTGGAAAGGAAAGGGGCCTTCCTCAAGGTCCCTCAGGTCCCACCAGGCCTGGAGGTTAGGTTTCCAGACTGAGTCTCCCATCACTAAAGGTAATCAAGGATCGACCATGGAAAGATAGAGATGGTCAGGGAGAATCGGGACCAGCCAACCTCCAGTCTCCATCCTCATAGGGTCTAATGCCCGAATTCGGTGTCTATCTCCTTGTTTATTCACTGCCAATCAGTCTGCAAGCATTCGCTGAGTGCCCCTGGGTGCCAGGCAAAGACGGGGCTGACTTCCACTCCCAGCTCTGTCTCTCGCCAGCTGTGCAACCTGGGACACATAGCTTATCTTTGTGCCTTATCTACAAAATGAGAATTCGAAGTTACTGTGAGGGTCAGAGATAAGGCACACAAAGTTCCCTGTATACTGGCAGTGCTCAATAAATGCTAGCTGTCCTCATTCCTTAAGACATGAAGAGGTCTGAGAGCTCTGGAAAGTTCTGACATTATAGGGTATCTCTGCTGGCATCCCACAGCCCAGGAGGCCCTGGTATTAGCAACTTGCTCCTTTGCAGGGAGACAGCTGGTCCCATTGAAAACGTAGACACCGTTGTGGCCACACGTCCACCTGCATTCGCGCACACCTCACACTCAGCCCCCATGCCCTTATTACAGCAGTAGCTTTGAGGGGGCTATTATCCTCCCCAGTTGTATAGACACAGAGGTAGTGTGTCCAGGGCCACCCGGAAAGTATGGAGCAGGAAAAGGATGAAGTCCAAGCCTCTCGATTCCACAGACGTGGTGCCCAGACCATTTCCAGACACATCCGTGCATCCCACGCTGCTGCTCCCGGAGTGTCCTTCCTGGCTGTTCAAGCTCCAGCATTTCCTGCAGGCCTCAGTTCACAGGGCCGTCCCCGAGAGGGCTTCCCGTAGGCCCTAGCGGAGTTTTAGGTTTCCCCTCAGCTCCCGCAGACCTTGCACATGGCTCTATTATGGCCTTTTGGAAAACCACCATTAATTACCTGTTTATATCTCCATTCCCGGGACCTGGAACTGCCCAAAGTCCAAGACCTTGACTTGAGAGGCAAGTCTGTTATCTACCAGACCTTATCGCGCTCTGCCCTGGGTCACAGTCATTTAGGTTTCTGCCTCATCTCCCTAGCGGGCTGTCCTCACTTTAAAATATTTTAAAAACCATTTCTGTGTCTACTAGCCAGACTTTTCCTAGCCACAACTAGGTTGAGGCTGACAGTTTCCAAACCACAGGTTGGGGGCATAGGCAGGAGGGGAACATGCTGAGGGAGAGGGGCAGGGGATTGCCATAGCCTGGGAAAGTTGAGGAGAGGGAGGAGAGAAGAGAAGAGGAAGGAGGAGGAAGAGGAAGGAGGAAAAGAGAGAAACGAAGAGGAGGAAGAAGGAGAGAGGAGAAACAAGAGAAGGAAAAGGAAGAGCAGAAAGGAAGGAGGAAGCTTAATGTGTATAAAACGCACAGTGAAAACAGGGTTGACTGAGGTTCAAATGTGCCTCCCTGGGCAGCTCTTTCTCCAGCTCAGCTCTGGCTTCCCAGGGCCTTGTTTCTAGGTGCCCCTGTTCCAGGCCCACAGAGAGGCTCTTGTGTGGCTGATGCAAGTCGGCCATGGAGAAGCTGTTTTCTTTTTTTCTTTTCTTTTTTTTTTTTTTTTTTTGAGACAGAGTCTCGCTCTGTCGCCCAGGCTGGAGTGCAGTGGCGCGATCTCGGCTCACTGCAAGCTCCGCCTCCTGGGTTCACGCCATTCTCCTGCCTCAGCCTCTCCGAGTAGCTGGGGCTACAGGCGCTCGCCACCATGCCCGGCTAATTTTTTTTTGTATTTTTAGTAGAGACGGGGTTTCACCGTGGTCTTGATCTCCTGACCTCGTGATCCACCCGCCTTGGCCTCCCAAAGTGCTGGGATTACAAGCGTGAGCCACCGCGCCCGGCCGGAGAAGCCGCTTTCAGTAGGCTCTTTGCTGGTGGAAACCTGCACCTGCCTAGGGTCCGGTACCACACCGTGATGGGCAGCCCAGCTGTGGGCCAGATCAGATTCTGAGGCTGGCTTTGGCAACAGCTGGCTGTGTGACTGAGCGGGCTACTAGGACCTTTGGAGCCTCTATTTCTTCCACCATGAAACAGGACTAGTAATTCCAAAGCCACAGGGACCTTATCAGGGTTAAATGAAATGATGGAAGCAGAGTTTGGGGTACAAGGTGGGAGGGAGCTAGGAAAATGGTAGTTCTTTTCCTGTGTGCAGCAGGGTGACAGCTCAGAGATGTGTAAATGCAGCCCAGGACGTGCAGCTCCTCTTGCCGGGCCTTGTGTAGCTGATGGGATTTGTTGGGTGACCCTGTGACCTGTGGAGCAGGAAGGAGCTCTGGCAGTGGGGAGTGCGGGGGAGAAATCCACAAACCAGGGAGCCTGAAAGTGCACGGGAGACAGTTCTGAGCATCAGAGACGATGTGGCTAGTGCCACAGTCTGAGAAGTTCTCATTCTGAATTCCCGAGTCTTTGGGGAAACAGAATCATAGGTACGTGTTTCTAAGGTCTCTTTCTATTGCAAGTGTCAGAAACTCAACTCAAATGGACTTAAGGCACAAGGAAAATACTGTGGCTCATGTGGCCCAAAATTCTGAAGGGCTGCGAGCTTCAGGCAGGGCTGGATTCAGATATTTAGACATTGTCATCAGAATAGCATGTGTGTGTGTGCGCACATGTGTGTACGTGTGTGTGCATGCGTGTGCCTGTGTGTGCACACACGTGCTCATGCATGTATCCATGTCCATGTGCCATGGCTCTGCTCTCCTTTATGTTGTCTTCAATGTCAGGCAAACTTCCCAAGCAATGATTAAGTTTCTGTCTCGCAGCAGCTTCAGGCTTGTATCGTACCCAGTTACCATTTCCTATAGAGTTTCAGCAAAAGCCCTCTGGGCAAGTCTCATTGGACTGGTTTGGGTCATGGTCCAATTAGAGTCAGTCACAATGACCAGGGAGTGGAATGTTCGCCATGGCCAGATGCGCTTGTTGGCTGAATAATGTCTACGCACCATCCCCTTCCCCATGTCCACATCCTAATCCCTGAAACCTGGGAATGTGTTACCTTCTATGGCAAAAGAGGCTTTACGCATAGATTTAAATTAAGGATCCTGAGATGGAGACGTTCTCCCCAGTTGTCTGGGGGGCCCTGGTATAGTCACAATAGTCCTTATCAGGGGAAGTTGAGAGAGAAGAAGTGGCCTTGGAAGCATAGTTTGAGCCATGGTTTAAAGAAGGAGAAAACGGCTCTACCAAGGAATGCAAGCAGCCTCTAGAAGCCGGGAAGGGCAAAGAAATGATTTTCCCCTAGAGCTTCCAAGAGGGAGTTTGGCCTTGCTGACACCTCTTGATCCAGCAAAACCCATTTGAAACTTCTGATGTCTGGAGCTCTAAGAAAACACACCGTTGGTGCACCTGTAATCCCAGCTACTCAGGAGGCTGAGGCAGGAGAATCACTTGAACCTGGGAGGCGCAGGTTGTAGTGAGCCGGGATGGCGCCACTGCACTCTAGCCTGGGTGACGGAGCAAGACTTGTTTCAAAAATAAATAAATAAATAAATAAATAAAAATACACTGGTGGTATCGTAAGCTGCTAATTTTGTGATAATTTGTTACAGCAGCTGTGGGAAGCTCATGCACCAGGCTGGCTCACGTGTGCATCTCTGGAGGTGGGGCTGGGGGACATAGAGAGTCCTCCAAACTAGATGGACTGAGTGCGAAGGAGGGACAGGACCCAAAGGCAAACGACGTCCCTTTACCAAAGAAAGAGGGGGGTGGGAGATGGGCTGGCGAAAAAGAAGGCAGAAGTCACAAAAGACACACAGGCATTATGGGATTCCTTTCGTAGGAAGTTCAAGATCAGGCAAAACCAGCTCATGGAAAGAGAGATTGGGGTTGCTTCTCAGAGAAGGGCTGGATATTGACCAGGAAGGGGCACCAGGAGTCTGTGAAGCCGGGGAGTGTTCTCTGTCTTGACTTCAGTGGTGGCTTCATCATGTATATATATGTAAAAAATTCTCACACTTCAGATGTACATCCACTTAAGATGTACACACTCTGTGCATTTTTCTCTCTGGGTGAGTCATTCCTCAATTAAACAGCAGTTATTGCAGGGATAATTCATGGCAGCAAAACTCTGCCATTTGAACCCAACTAGCTGTCTTCTCTGTGCCATAATAATATTCATTCATCTCAATCTTCACTCATTTGACAGAGGAGGAAACCGAGGACCACGTGGTGAGGTGCAGAGCACAGGTGGAGTCATGTAGCCAGACCCAAGCCTGTCTGCCGTGCCCTTCCTTGGCTCTGACTGCTTTGAGCTGGCCCAGTGTCCTGCTCTGCAGGCAGGGGTGGGTCCTTCACTGGCACTGCCCGCCCCCCGCCCCCGATGTCACAGTTACTCCTTGGGTCCTCCTGGGGAGAAAACATGAGTCTCTTCTTTTTTTTCAGTGCTTTTGGGCTGCTAGAAACTTCCGATCCCTCACCCACCTTCTGCTCTCACCCACCTTCTGCTCTCACTCACCTCCTTGGGATCTGGTGCCCAGCTGGGGTCTCACAGCAACCCTTGTTACTGCCCCTATGGAAACACAAGACCTCCTGGGGCAAGGAGGTGGGGGTGTACCTACTCTCAGCATGCCTTTTGCTATTCACTCCCTTTTATTCATCCAACAAGCATTTCCTGAGGGCTCAGGAATTGGGGGTACAGCTGCAAACGGCCTCAAGGGCCCTGCCCTCAGGCAGCTGACAGTCTAGACGGGAGACACACAGTAGCCAGGTAAGAAACCATATGACTCCACAAATTACCCAGGCACCTGCCATGTAAGGGGGAAGCCAGATCTCCTGGGCACTCAGGAAGCCCCTGCTGCTCACAGCCATCCTCTCCTAACCTTCAGCACACACTTTGCCTTAACAGGGAGAAGCAAATTAAGCCGGGGTTATTAAATGAGGTCCTAAGTCCTCCATCGTCCAAATCCTCTGAATGGCAAAGCCAGGCTTCTCCCCAGCAAGAATCCGGTGCCCTCCCTGCTCCAGGCTGGCCCGCTGCAGTCAGCATCCTCTGAGCCTCAGCTTCTGACTTCACGGAGGCCCTGCCATCTGCACAGCACACGCCCTCAGGTCCAGAAGAGACTGGGCAGAGAAGGTTTTCGTATCCATTTTTCAGACCTGCAAGCTGTGGCTCAGAGAGCAAAGAGTCCCACCCAGGGCTACTGTTGCTGGTAGCAGGGCCTGGCACCTAACATCCATGCACCTCGGGGCAGAATTATAGGCCTGTCTCCTCCACTGAGCTGGGCTCCAGGAGGGCTGGGGCAGCGTCTGGATTCAACTCCTAAACCCCAAGTGGGCCCTTAACTGGGGCCTGGGAAACCAGGGTCTTTTCCCTGTCGGGGCTTGCCCAGGCCATGGGTGCTTGTCACTGCCTGGCACAATCCCAAGGCCACTGTTCCAAGCTGGAGAAGGGGAGCGCAGTGGGAAGGCTGAAGGCAAGGGAGGGCTGAGGCTGGAAGCCACCTCCCATCTCCCTCCCACATGGAGACGTGCAGCGCCTCACGCCCCTCCCAGGAATCCCTCAAGGGCCAGAGGTGACTCAGCAACACGTGAGCTAAGCTGTCCGAGCTGTGCCCCGCCTCCTGCCAGATGCAGAGCCCAGTGGGTGGAGGGAACGTGCCACCCGCCACGTGCACCCCTGCAGCAGCTCAGCCTGCAGCAACAGAGCCGCCCCTGCCTCTACCTCCCAATCTCTCTCCTCTTCTTCGTGGGGACCTCACATGTTCCTCCTGCCTCCATTCAACCCTCACCTCGCTCTACAGGCATTAAACGCAGAACTGGTGGTTTGCTGTGCTGATGGTGCCTCAGAAGCTACCTCCTGCCATCCTCTCTGCAATCCTGCCAGACCAAGTGGGGAAACCGAGACTCAGAGACAGTTTATGACTTATGCAAGAAACTGAGATTCAAACCTAGCTCAGCCTAACCCCGAAGGCTGTGTGATTTCTCTCTCATGAGCCATGCTGAGTAGGATCATTGACAAACTCTACCCACTTTTGCCCATTTTACAGAGGGGGAGGGAAGACTGAGGCACAGGGAAGGGAGGTGACTGGTGGGGGAGGGAAGGGACCAGCATAATGTTGTCCTAGGACAGAACGGTGGCTCTCTGTGTCCCCAGGGCACTGTGGCTGACACTGTGACAGACTCCCTGCCCTAGGAATGTGTGGTGAATGAATGAGTAGGTGCCGGGTGTGCTCTTTCAGCATGATGGCCACAGGCCACATGTGGCTATGGGGCACTTGACATGTGACAAAGAAACTGAATATCTCATTTGATTTTATTTTAAATGTAAAATATCAATCCTGTCTACAGTTGATATATTTCAAGACATACAGCGTCATTTGCAGCATGCTTTAGCACTTGTGGAGCAGTTTTTAGCCTCCATCTGCTCCTTCGATTCTCAAAACTCACCAAGACCTGCATCTCCACATTCCAGAAGAACGTGAAGTTCAGAGAGGTCAAGAGACTTGCCCAAGATCACACAGCCAGAAAGTGGCAACGCCACAGAACCTGGCCACCCTGTCTGCCAAATCCCTTTCCACTTTGGGCTTTCGTCACAGTCGCAAGTGCTTATATGGCAGGTCCACCTCTCAGTGCTATGCCTGCGTTACCTCAATGATTCCATCCACTTCCCCAGGGGAAAAGGACACCAGTGTTAAAGTTCTAAGATGAGGAGACACAGACAAGCTGAATTCCTTGCCCACTGCTGCCTGGTTAGAAATCAGCAGAGCTGGGGTTTGCATTTGAGGTTCTGGAGCTGGACTCCGACCTTTGTTATTGCGTGAGCGGCCTTTGAGTGGTTTGTGGGGCATGCGGAGTCAGCAACGCTCCTGTCGCTGAGCACCTTGGGTGATGCCTGAGTATCTGAGCACTGGGAAGCCACTGGGAGGTGCTGAGCTTGGACCATGGGACTTCAGGAGGGCTCTGCTGAGGTCTGGGGAGGGACAGCTGGGGTGAGTTCGGGACAGGGGGCGCAGGGGGAGACTGCTCAATAGCCAGGCACTGGCCACAGAAAGGAAAAAACAGAATGACTAGTTAAAGGACTTGGCTGCAAAGCCAGGCTGCGCAAGGATGCTGTCCCAGCACAGATAGGGAAGGGACACAGCCTGGAATCCCAGGTGGCAGCTGCACTGCCACATGGAGGAACAAGAAGACCCATGCAGAACGTGGCCGGAGGCAAAGGTACATGGTGAGGAGCAGGCGGGGTCTGTGGGTGGAGCCCCCCATGGTGCCGCAGGCTGCTGCCCAGGGCCGGCGGCCCAGCTGGAGGACACAGAGACTGCAGACAGGAGGCTCCAGGGCACAGGGTTGCCACATGGCTCTGCCCTTGGTGGCCTGAGGCCCCCTGTTTAACTCCAAGCTGCAGCTGCAGCCTCTTACCCAACCAAGGACACCAAACATACCTTGTTGCAGGTTTCAACCAGACATACCAATGGTGACAGGGAAGATGCCTCCACCTGCATCTTCCATCGGCTCATGGCTCTGTGAACATTCACTTTAAGAGAGGGACAAAAACCCTAAAGGGAAAACAAACAAAAAGCATCAGGTGATTCCTTGTAAAAGGCTGACGTATGATTAACTTTGAAGAAGGCTTAAAAGTAGCTTTATTGGGTAACAGTACAAAAAAATACTTATTTAAAGGAACTACTTATTTAAAATTACAAACCTCCCACACACCTCATGCCCTGTTCTTCTTTCCCATTTCTCTTCCTTTGTGGCACTGATCAGGGTTTCATATGCAGCTTTATGTAAGATGCAAATTGATTTTGCTTAAAGTCTATCTTCTTCCATTGGAAAGTAAGTTCCACGAGAGAAGGAATGTTTTGGACTTTCTTGTTCACCATTGAAACTTCGGAGCCTAGAATTGTGCCTGGCATGTAGCAGGTGCTCCATACATTTCTGTTCAATAAATGAACGAAAGGGTGGCAACAAGAAAGCAACGATGCAACAGTGATAACGTGGTACCCATGGAAGGAGATGAGGAAGCGTCTGTGAGTCTAGCCAATCACCGGGTGTTGTGCATGTGACATGCATTCAGAGGCTGCTAGGGACCAGGCCCTGGGCTAGGGCTTTAGAGAGGTTTCAGGTGAGGAGAACATTGTCTGCTAAGTCACAGTATCTGGCTAGCGCAGCTAAGGTCTCAGGTGAGGCACATTAAGCTCAGCTTAAGGCCATGAGCAAGCTGATGAGCACGTTTGCCTGCTGCAGGCCGGGCTAGCCCAGCTGTTGGCAGAAATAGCAGGGAGAACTGCCCTGAGGAGGGAGGGGAGGGGCTTTCTGGCCTATTTTGTGTGCTGGCCATTCCCGTCTGCTTCTCCCCCACCCCACTGAGCTTCCCCTTTTGCCCTGGAGACAGTCATCAGTGATTTGAAGGTGGGCTGGTCGCTGCAAAGAATCTGGAATCATTTCTAGGAGTTAGAGCTGAGAAGAAAGTGATGAGATCCAAGAGGCAAGACAATGCCAGGCTGGTCATGGTGGATGCAGAGCCCTAGAAGGGGCAGCCTGTGCTACAGAGGGGCCAGCAGAGCCATATCTCGTCTGTGAGTGCACTTCTGTGTAAAGCAAGTGCCGCAAGTTCTAGAGTCAGACAGGGCCACGTTCAAATCTACCAGTGGCCCTTCCGAGCTGTGTGACCTGGAGCCAGGTACTTTTCCTCTCTAGACTCTGGTTTTCTGCACCTGTGCATGCATGAACATGTGCCCACACATATACACACACACACACACGCACACGAGAGTGATATATTTTTGCCTCACAGGGCTAATGTAAATATTATTAAATGGCATACATATAAAGCTTCCCTTTCCTGCTTTGAGCTCAACTTTTAAATTCTTTTTAAAAAGATTAATAATCAAGAATCAAGTGATGCACACGTATTGCAAAACAATTATTAAAATGAGATAAGAAGAAGAAATTTAAAATCACCTATCATCACAAGAATGAGAAGATGAGCCACAGGCTGGGAGAAGATATTTACAAAAGACATGTCTGATAAAGGACTGTTATCCAAAATACACAAAGAACTCTTAAAATTTAATAACAACACAATTTTTTTTTAATGGGCAAAAGGGCTGAACAGATACCTCACCAAAGGAGACACACAGATGGCAAATAAGCATATAAAAAATGCTCAACATCATAAGTCATCAGAGACTTGCAAACTAAAGTCTAGTGAGATGTCACTATTAGAATGGCCAAAATCCAAAACACTGGCAACACCAAATTCTGGAGAGGATGTGTGGAGCAAAAGGAGCTCTCATTCGTTGCTGGTGTATTAGTCTGTTCTCACACTATAAAGAATACTACCTGAAGCTGGGCGCAGTGGCTCACACCTGTAATCCCACCACGTTGGGAGGCCAAGGCAGGCGGATCACTTGAGGTCAGGAGTTTGAGACCAGCCTGGCCAGCATAGTGAAACCCCCGTCTCTACTAAAAATACAAAAAATTAGCTGAGCATGATGGCAGGCATCTGTAAGCCCAGCTAATTGGGAGGCTGAGGCAGAATTGCTTGAACCTGGGAGGCGGAGGTTGCAGTGAGCAGAGATCATGCCACTGCACTCTAACCTGGGCAACAGAGTGAAACTCTGTCTCAAATAAATAAATAAATAAATAAATAGAATACCACCTGAGACTGGGTAATTATAAAGGAAAGAGGTTTAATTGACTCACAGTTCTGCAGGCTTACCAGGAAGTGTGGCTAGGAGGCCTCAGAAAACTTAACAATCGTGGCGGAAAGCAAAGGGAAAGCAGACACCTTTTTCACAAGGCAGCAGGAGGGAGTGTGTGGGAGAATGAGGAAGTGCCACACTTTAAAACCATCAGATCTCGTGAGAATTCACTCATCATCACGAGAACAGCGTGGGGTAAACCGTTCCCATAATCCAATCACCAACCACCTGGTCCCTCCCCGACACATGGGGATTACAACTGGAGATGAGACTTGGGTGGAGACACAGAGCCAAACCATTATCAGTTGGTGAGAATGCAAAATAGTACAGCTATGTTGGAAGACAGTGTGGCAGTTTCTTACAAAACTGGACATACTTTTACCATATGATATGGTTTGGATCTGTGTCCCTACCCAAATCTCATGTTGAAATGTAATCCCCAATGCTGGGGCCAGGTAGGAGGTGACTGGATCATGGAGGCAATTTATTGTGGTTTAACACCATCCCCCTTTGGTACTGTTGTCGTGATAGTGAGTTCTCATGAGATCTGATTGTTTAAAACAGCGTGGCACCCCCCTTCCTCTTGTTCTGGCCATGTGAAATGCTGGCTCTCCCTTTGCCAGCAAAATTGAGTAAAAGTTTCCTGAGGTCTCCCCAGCAGAAGCCGCTATGCTTCCTGAACAGCCTGCAGAACTGTGAGCCAATTAAACCTTTTTTATTTTTATTAATAAATTACCCAATCTCAGGTATTTATAGCAGTGTGAAAATGAACTAATACACCACACTACCCAGCAACTGTGCTCCTTGGTATTTACCCAAAGGATTGAAAACGAATGTCCACACGAAAACCTGCATGCAGATGTTTGTAGCAGCTTTGTGCATAATTGCCAAAACTTGGAAGCAACTAAGATGTCCTTTAGGGGGTGAATGAATAAATAGAATGTGGCTCATCTAGACAGTGGGATATCATTCAGCACTGAAAAGGAATGAGCTATCAAGCCTGAAAATATATGGAGGAAACTGAAATGCATATTACAAAGTGAAAGCAATTAATCTGAAAAGGCTACATACCGTATGCCTCCAACTATGTGGCATTCTGAAAAAGGCAAAACTAGTGACAGTAAAAAGATCAGTGGTTTCCAGGGGCTAGAGCGGAAATAAGGAATAAGAAGGAAATAGAGGAATAAGCAGAGCGCAGAGGATGCTTAGGATGGTGAAACTCTGCGTGATACTCTAATGCTGGATCCATGTCATTATACATTTGTCAAAATCCATAGAATGTGCAACACCAAGAGTGAACCCTAATGTAAATGATGGTCTTTGGTGATGATGATGTGTCTCCGTAAGATCATCAGCTGTCACAATGTACCCTCTGATGGGGGATGTTGATAATGGGGGCGGCAATGCATGTGCAGGGGTAGAGAGTATATGGGAAATCTCTGTGCCTTCCTCTCAGCTTTGCTGTGAACTTAAAACTGCTCTAAAAAATAGTCTAATAAAAAAATCACTCATCATCCCATCCCCTGGTTTTATTTATTACTCTGTTCCTAGCACTTAGTGTGCTTCCTGGCACGTAAATGGGCCGTTAACTCAATACATGTTAGTTGGGTGAATGAAGAAATAAATACACCCAAAATAATGTGTTAACATTTTGGTGTATACAATTCCAGTTATTTTTTTGCTGGGTAAGGAGTAGAGTCTTGCTTTGTCGCCCAGGTTGGGGTATAGTGGCACAATCTCAGCTCACTACAAGCTCTGCCTCTCAGGTTCAAGGAATTCTCCTGCCTCAGCCTCCAGAGTAGCTTGGATTACAAGCACTCGACACCATACCCAGCTAATTTTTTTTATTTTTTAGTAGAAACAGGGTTTTGCCATGTTGGCCAGGCTGGTCTCGAACTCCTGACCTCAGGTGATCTGCCTACCTCTACCTCCCAAAGTCCTGGGATTACAGGTGTAAGCCACCATGCCTGGTCAAATTCCAGTTACTTTCTATGCACATATATCATACTTTTTTCATTTAAATGACATTCTACCAGACACATGATTTTATAATCAGTTTCATCTTTTGATATACCGTAACTGTTGCTCCAGGGCAATAAATACAAATATTCCTTGGGAACACTTTAATGGCTGTGCATTGTTCTGCCATTTGGATAGACCATCATTCATCAAACTCAGCCCTTCTTTTAGCATTTGGGTTAATTTCACGTTGTTGCTTTCAGACACAACACAACAACAGGCATCCCCATATGCGTGTGGTTTCCTACGTGACTGTTTATCTGTCAGGATCAGTTTTAAACAGTCTGGGCAAAAGAGAGGGAAGATGGTGGTGATGTCATCTTGGCTTCTGAGTCTCCTGCCTGTAGAGGCGTCTCAGTGATGGAATTCTGCATGACTCATCTTCTTGAGAAATATCCCTGTGAACACACTGGGAACATGCCACCTGCATCAGCCCTGTGGCGAGGGTGACCACATGACCACCCCCAACAGAAGGCCTGGTGGTCTGACAGGAAGGAACATGCTCCTGGGGCCAGCAGGGCAGAGGGGGGCCTGGTCCTGTCACCCCTGAACACCCAGCAATAATGTTTTGAGGCCTGGGATGCCACTTGTTAGCTGTGTGTCTTCGGTGAAGTAACAACCTCTGAGCTTTGATCTTCTTATTTGTAAAACAGACATCACTCACCTCGTAGGGTTATCAGTGGGATTAATGGTGATGATGCAATAATGCTCCAGGAGGTGTTTGTGCAGAGCCCAGCGTGGGCTGTGAGTTCAGCCTGAGTTACTGTGTTGACATCACCACAAACCTGTACATAGGACATGCTGTGCACCTCGCACCACTCTGAGCATCTACCTGCTGTAACGTACTGCCTTTCAGCCTTAGTGGTGGAAATTTGTGGAATTGCAAGGGCTGTAGTTTGCAAGTGGAAGTAGTGCTTCAGGAATTTTGTCAGATAGGAGCTGAGCCAGTGGGCCCCTGGGTTTAGAGTTTATTTTGGAAAGAAACATCCTCACTCTCCTGGTGGGGCCTGTGTTCTCAGGGTGGGAAGAAGGGATTGGGCCATGAGTCTGGAGGTGGAACCACAGCCCTCAAGAGTTCATGATCCTGAAGTCACCAGAGCTCTGAGCATCTGCTTCTCCATCTGTAAACCAAACTAGGGCTCACTGGGTCACTAGGCCTTCCCAGCTCTGAGAGTCTAAAACTTGCTTCTCAGAAATGATAAATACAACAATCTACACCAACCCAAATCCAGCCCAAAGCCCTTTTTTGTAAGGATCGAAAGCTAAGAATGGTTTTTACATTTTCAAATAGTTAAAAAAAATCAAAAGAAGAATATTTTATGACATGGGAAGATGATGTAAAATCCAGATATTAGCGTCTATAAATAAAGTTATAATGGAAGCCAGCCGTGTTCATTCATTTTCACACTGCCTATGGAGGCCTTGAGCTGAGGTGGCGGAGTGGAGTGGCTGCCACGCGCTTCTGGCCAGCAGAGCCTGGAAGGTTTGCTGTCTGGCTCTTCACGGAGAATCCTTGCTCTTCCCCGGTCTAGGGTTGACTGCAGAGATTACTCACCATCTTTGGAATATCTGGAATTTTTCTTTTGTTCTTCAAAGGTCACTACTTCCAAAGACCAATAATGTTTAGAAAATAAAACAGAATGAGTAGAGAACTTCTTTAGCTTGTCCCAGATGCCTGGGCAGACAGCCCATGGCCCAGGGCTCTGCAGGGTCGGCCCAGGGTAAGGGTTTGGGGATGTGTGGAGTCTCAATGCCAACCTCTCTTTTGACATGCTCACCCTGCAGAGATCCAGTTAAGACATGCCTCTCTGAAGGGGCCAAAAAGGGATCAAGGAGGAAAAATCTGTGCAGTGCAGTGGGGCTAAGTGCATGGGTGTGGAATCAGAGCTGAATTCCAACCCCATCTCCCTACTTCTTAGCTTGTGACCTTGGACATGGTACATAACCTCTCACTGACTCAGTGTGTTTATTGGTAAAAATGGGGGAAATAATAGAATCTATCTGTATTAGTTTGCAAGGGCTGCCACAATAAAGTACCACAGACAGAGTGGCTTAAACAATAGAAATTAATTCTCTCACAATTCAATAGGCTAGAAGTTCGAGATCAAGGGATGGTCCCTACATAGCTGGTTTCTTCTGAGGCCACTTTCCTTAGCTTGTAGCTGGCCTGTGTCCTCACTTGGTCTTCCCTCTGCACCCTTTTGTGTTCAAATCTCTTCTTATGAGAAATCAGCCACATTGGATTAGGGTCCACTCTAATGAACTCATTTTACCTTAATTATATATACCTTCAAAGACCCCATCTCCAAATGCAGTCACATCCCAAGGTCAGGGCTTAGGACTTCAACATATGAATATTGGGGGCACATGACTGAACCCATAAATGCTACCTCATAGGGGAATGCGGGGACTGAATGGAATTGGGAATTTGGAATATTCATGGTTTGTGGAAACTTAGTGAGTCTTCAGCCAATGGAAGCTCTTATTTTCAGTAATCACAATTCATATGCATTATGATGGAGCTATTGCAGTGTGTGGAAGAACACCGGAGGGACATACACGCAGGGTTGGAGGGGCTCCTGGGTGGTTCTGAGCAGCCCTGTTGGGGACAGTTGGGCAGTTTGTTCACTGCACAACCCCAGAGGCTGGTGTTTATATGTTATTATCATTATCAATTTGCATACTGATTAGAGATATTTTTCTGGCAGGTGTCAGAAGAAAGAGCACCTTTTCTGAAATCCCCATGGAGGCTCAGTACAGCCCAGGGCAGTGCTGCTTCCTAGCCTGACACTCAGGTTGAAGAACATCATGCAGAGAACAGAGTCCGACACACAGTCAGCGCTCAACACAGCTGTGCTGGACAAGTGCATGTGAAGGGTCCCTCTCCTGGCCATCCCACTGGAATGCAAACTGCACAAGGGCAGGGGCACTTTCTCAGTTTCCATCTCGGCCATTGATGTGTTTCAGTCCCTACGCAGTTTCTGGCACATAGTAGGTATTCAGTAAATATTTATTGAATAAAATAAATGGATCAGTTATAGCACGATTTTTTCCTTTCCATTAAACAATTCTTCTACAAAACACATAGGGACTCAGGATGGGGGCACAGTATCTATTGAACACTACTGTGTGTCAGCTGCTCCCTCACTCACTGTAGCCTTTATGCTTCCCTGTCCTGTTTCTTAACATCACAGCCCCATGGGGTGGATCTTTTCCTGGAAAGGGAATGCACTGTCAGTCAGAGCCAGCCACTCGAGCTCTGAGCCTCCACTGCTTTTGGCTGGAAGTATTAGATGAAACGGCTCAGCAGTGTGTCACGCACATAGTAGGTGCTCAAAAAATGTTACTTTGCCTTCTCCTCTTTCTCACCCCAGCATGGTTGGAATAATTCTCTCCATTCCAACCATCAGCATTTCAAGCCCTCTCTTCATCCAGAGGGCCCCACTGTTTGTCCCTGGGACTTCAGAGGTGAAGGATAAGAATAGAGCCACCGAGTGGAGGAAGTGGAAGGAGAAGGAGACCCCACCCATGAGTCTTGAGGGAAAGGGTCACCACCCCCACCCTTGCAGGCTCAGGGACCTCCCATGCAGCAGCCAGGGGTCACAGGTGGCTTTGGGGATAGATAAATGTGACAGCTGCCTGGGCTGCAGGCCTGGAGGAAGCATTGAGCATCTAGGGCCTAGAGCTGAATGGGCCCTTTCTATTTCAGTAACAAACACATCCCTTGTTTGTAGGTTTGTTTGTATGTTTGTCTCCCCAGGCTGTTTCTGTTCTTCTTCTCCTCCCACACAGCTCAGCCTCGGGCAGGCAGCTCCAAGAGCCCAGGGCTTCAGCACTTCAGAGCATTGCTCATCTCTCCTCCAGCCAAGTGCAGAGAGCATCTGCGGATCAAAAGAGAAGGGAGGTCTTCAACTGATCCAAATCTACTTGGAAAAACAACCTGTCTGCTGAACTGACTTTAGGGAGCCCTTAACAAAGACCAGGCACCATGCTGGGCTTAGGCAGATAATCCTCACAACAGCCCCTCAGGGCTGGGCGAGTTAGCCACACTTAAGATTGTGTCCCCACCTAGCTTGAAGCCCTTCAAGGCTCCACTTTGCTCACCAGATGAGGAGCTTGAGGCATAGAGAGCTCAGTGCCTTTCCAGTTACAGTGGTTGAATCTGACCCCTGGACTTTCTACCCTTCTGCCTTGGGTGAGGATCCAGGCTCAGTACCCTCCTGCTTTGGGTGAGGATCCAGGCTCAGTACCCTCCTTCCTTGGGTGAGGATCAAGAATCAGTACCTGCACCTCCCAGTTCAGCTTCCAGCTCCATCATCCTTTTATTTACTACCACACCACTGGCACCTAAGTGCTCCTATGCTCTCTGGTCCTCACTCCCCTCTTCTGTAAAATGCAGACACCAAAAATCCTATCTACCTCAGAGTCTGTCTTCAGGATGAAATGTTTTAATTCTTAGAAAACACTGAGACCATGGCTTGGGCAAGAGAGTCCAGTTGTTCATGTTTTCTCATCTTTGAAAGAACAGCTCAGGGAGATGCTGTTGTTGTTACCATTTTACAGGTGGGGCCACTAAAATGCAAGGAAATTAGGTAACTTGCCCAACGGCATCTCACTGCTAGGAACTAGAGCTGGCATGGGGGTTGGATCTTTCTTTCCAAGGTCCCACACTGGAGTGCAGATAGGATGGAGGTAGAGCTGGGAAGTCATGAGCCTGGATAATGACCACAGGAAGTCAGGAAGCTGGAGAATTTCAGGTCATTCCACACATTCAGATTTGTGAGGACCAGAGGCAGAGAAAGGCTGGGTGCCAAGATGTCTCAAAGGGCAAACTGATGTACTTGGTTGGCTTGCAGACTTTGAGGGAGTTTGAGGAAGTCTTGATGCCAGCACCTGTGCCTTCTTTTCTGTTTCCCTGCCAAAACCAACACAATAAGCATCCCTGAGTCACTCAGAAGCCTTGGGCTGATGTGGCCCAAGTATCAGTGAACACTAGAAACTATCCCTCTCCATTTCTCTTGAGCCCCCTTCTCCTGTTGCCACACAAGGCCAGCCTCACTGGCTGCTTTCTTCTGATGGAGCCTTCCCATCCCCCATCCCTCCCTCTTCCAAAGCAATGAGGCAAAGCAGTGGGGCTATAGACTGCCAGTATTGTGCTGTGCAAAACACAATGCCTCCTGATAAAGGTGAAATGGCGTTGTTGTCTGGGATAAATACCTGAGATCTTTTGTCTCAAGGCCACAGAAAGCTAGGATGAGGACACACAAAGAGTGATGTTCAGAGTGGAAGTTTAACAGGTGAAAGAAAGATAAGAGATCTCTCTGCTGCAGAGAGAGGGGTCCTGGAGAAATGGGTTGCTGCTTTGGCAGTGAAAGGCAGAAGGTTTTATAGATGAGCTTGAGGAGGTGGTGTCTGATTTACATAAGGCACAAAAGATTGGTCAGACCAGGTGTGCCATTTGCATAGTGCACGAAAAACTGGTTAGGACTAGGTGTGCTGTTTGCATTGCGCACAAAGAAGCTGGCCACCCCAACCTAATCTTTTATCGTGGAGGGTCAGTGCTATGTTGCCTGTTCCTTTACTGTGCATGTGGTGACAAAGAAAAGGGAAGATGGGGCCTCCATGTTGAACATACATGGCTTCCAGGCAGCCCTTTTTTTATTGGTACCGCTGCCGGCATTCACCTGTGCAAGTTTGCAGCTTGCTTATCTACATTTGCAGCTCAATTTTTCAGGCTGCTCTTTGTTAGAAAAGAAATGATTTGGGGGCTGCTTTTTGTTAAAAGGGAAACCTTGCTGGGGACTCTTTTGTCCTTACTATCTGCCTAAATAATTTCTTTCCATCTCCTATATCAAAGGCAAATGTGCCAAGGCCTCTCCAGTTGCCTTGACCACACCCTGGGGGCTCTCCCAGACTCAGAGAGAAGCATGCCCAGAAAAGCATTTATTCTTCAACCAGGCAGGGTCTCCCAAGGAGATTCTGCACATGTGATGCTCCCCCTCTGGGGTGGGGAGGAGGGCAGGAATAGGTGGAGAATGTGTGTAACTGGGGACTCAGGGTTGGTTCATTGGGAAGACGGGGTCAGCATACAGCTCTCCAAGGGTACTAGGTCTTAGTACTCCACTTGGTGGTGTGGATAGTCTTGGGCAAGCTGCTAAGGCTTTTGAGCCTTAAGGTCCTCTTTGGTGAAAGGAGAGCACTGGGATTTCAGGCTCACTTCACCTCCTTTCCCCCTAAACTCTGAGCATCTAAGCACTGCAGACGGCAATTCCATCACCTCCCTATCCCCAGGGCCTGGGCCATTCCAGTTACCCCATTTACTGGCACTGTTGAGTGCACAGTGCATGCCAGGTATCCCACAAGGACCTTCTCATGTTACCCTCACTGGCCCAGTTAGTATCTCCATTTTACCCGTGACAAGGCAGAGGCTTGGAGAGGGGAAGTCAGCATGCCCCAGATGGAGTTAGGACATGGTGGCCATCAAATCACAGCCAGGCTGACGCCTCCAGAACCTGCCAGCTTAACCACCCCACTACACTGGTACTACATGTGTTCAAGAATTACTTATCAAACTGATGGAATTCAACGTTCAATTGAGGCTGTTGAGAGAATTTAATGAAGTGATGTATATATAGAACCTAATGCAGGGTGTGGTATTCAGTAGGAGTTTAATAAATAGTGTGTAGCTCCTCAAAGGAGCTGACCTTTAGGGCTGTTGGCAGATTTTCTTGAGATAAAGCCATGCATAATCCAACAGCACACAATGCTCAATAAATGCATCAAGTTCAAGTGTCTTGACCTAGCCCCTGAGGGGCTGAAAATCCAGCCCAAGAACATCTTTCCCACTGAGAAAAATGGTTGGAAAGGCTGTTTGCTTTACTCAACTGATGTTTTGTCTGAGCCTGAAGTACCACCATAGGCACAGTTGGGAGGGGAAGGCTGAGTCCTGGCAATACTTCTCACTGGTTTGAAACTCTGAGCTCTGGCCACAAAAGCACCATGTTTTCTGGGAGTAGCTATTGCCTGGAGAGAATGTGGTCAGGGCGAGACCTCACCCTTCCCTCTGCAGCTTCAGGAATAATAACACACAACAGCCTATGATGATAAAATCTATTATTAAGATTGTTTTAAGCGCATTGCATGAGTCAGCTCCTGGGTAAGATAAATACTATTCTTTTTTTTTTGAGACAGGGTCTCACTCTGTCACCCAGCTAATTTTTGTATATTTTGGTAAAGGTGGAGTTTCACCATGTTGGCCAGACTGGTCTTGAACTCCTGACCTCAAGTGATCCGCCTGCCTCGGCCTCCCAAAGTGCTGTGATTATAGGCATGAACCACCACACCCGATAATCACTATTCTTATTCCCATTTGTACATGAGGAAACTGGTACAGAGAGGTCAGATAATTTGCTGAAGGTCACACAGCTGGCAGGCGGTGG
This sequence comes from Hylobates moloch, assembly GCF_009828535.3. Taxonomy (NCBI): domain Eukaryota; kingdom Metazoa; phylum Chordata; class Mammalia; order Primates; family Hylobatidae; genus Hylobates; species Hylobates moloch. The sequence goes on from NW_026652284.1 coordinate 113,747,856, forward strand.
AGCTGGGTGGGGTTTGAACTTGGGCTTTCTGGTTTCATAGTGTTCTCTAGTAACCCTCCTTCCCTGCTGCCTCCCACAAGCCAGTCTCTAGCCAATTCTTCTGTGGTTAAGGGAATCAATTTTCATGGTACTAATAGACGAACATTCCTTGTTCAATGTTATTATTTTTCTGAATTTTCAAAGCAAATTTATATGGGTCCAGAGATGAGTAAGATAGCTTCCCTGGCCCTTGAAGGACTTATGCTCTACTGAAGAAGGAAAAATGAAGCCATAATTTCACTTTCTCCTTTTGACAGTTGATGAAATACCAGGAGAGGCATGAAATCAACCCAAGGTCCCACGGGCAGGGAGTAAAGTTGGGATTCTGACCCAGGTCAGGCTGCCTCCTTTCCACGCTCCCAAGCCACTAGAGAATGTACTTTGGCAGACATGACAGCTATGTGCTAATATTTGATGGACCCTTGAGGGGAAGAAGTTCTGCCTTCTTCTCTGGGATTCCAGAGGGGAGGATTACAGCCTTGGTTGGGATTTCGAGGGGACAAACAGAGATCTAATATGGAGAAGACTTCATGGAGGGGAGCTCATGTACTTCTGAGGAATGCTTGTGTTTCAGGGACTACAGTGTATCTCTGGTGGTATAGAGAGACTAAGAATCCAGCCCCAGGTTAGCTCAGGACGAAGGAATGCAATATCTTCTTGCGTCTGTTTCTGTCCTGTCTAAAATTGAAAGTGCTGTAAGGAAAATACCCAAGGCGCTCATGTTTCCCCACGCAGCAGGCAGCAGACAGCATCTTGATTGGGATAATATTATTCTGTAGGTTCCTTCCCTGATTTCCTCATAAATTCACCCTCATGAAAATCCAAGAGGAGCTCAGTGTTTATGTAAGACCCTGATCTTATTCTTCTTTCTCTTATGAAGTTAGATTAAATTAGTTAAGAAATGAAGAAAAAAGAATTTTAAAAAATTTCGTCTCCTTTTCTCTGCATGAGTAAGTATGTTTGAATGAAAAATAACAAAATGAATCAAGGAAGGAAGAAAAAAAGGAAAGAAAGATTGATTCATGTCGCTGGGAAATGAATACATCTTAAGGAGAAAGATAGGCTGGCGTGGTAAGCCTACCCACTGGATAATATCCATTAGAGATCAGGCAGCTGGAGAAGCACCAGTATTCACTTTCCTGTTCTCAGCTCAATGATCTGGTTAGGGAATATAGCCTCCATCAAACCTGGGATTCTAGAATCATACATGAATTGCTGTTTTTTCCTCCCTCCTGAAAATGACCCTAGAGATTGCCCCCACAGGATTTAGAATCACATGCGCACCTGGATTTCAATAATGGCTGTGCTTCTTGGTGACAACAAGACTTTGGGAAAGCCGTGTCATCCCTCTGCATCTTGGCTCCTCCTCTTGTGAAAGGGAAGGAGCAGTCACACCTCTCCATGAGATCATGGGAGGCTGAAATGAGATTGCATGTGAAATGCTCAGGAAATGAGCTTGGCTCATGATAAGTGCTTTTAAACAAAGTTATTTCCTTCCTCTCTTTTAAGAAACTTTCCTAATTGGATTTTTTAAATTGTGAAATAATTTTCATTGTATTTAGCTAAACAGTACAAAAGTCTATTCCAAAAAAAAAGCTGATAAACTTTTTGTGGCAGGGAATGCTATTTGGCCACCCAACATCCATTATCCATTTCTGTGTTAGTAATAAAACTCTTATATTGTCTGGGCTGCCCAAATACCGTACCATATAACATGATACAATACAATATAACACAGTTACTGTGGCCAGCTAAAATAAAACTACATTTCCCAGCTCCCTTTGCAGCTAGGCATGGTTGATGGGACTTCTGGGATAGCTCCCTAAAAGAGGCATAAATTGTTTCTTCCATGCTCCTGCCTGGGCATGATGTTGCAAGCACTGGCTGTCATCTTAGACCACAGGTGGCTTGAGGATGGAAGGCTGTGGTTAAGGGCAGTGGAACAGAAAGGCAGACAGAGCCTGAGTGATGACCTACAGCTGCAGCCATATTAGTTCAGGACCATCTATTTCTGAACTTCCTTTACAAGAGAAAACTAAACTTCCTCTTTACTTCAGCCACTTATTTTGGGGATTTCTGTTGTAGGAACCTGAATCTAATTATAACTGATGACATGTCTTTTCCTTCTAGTCTCACCTCTTGACATAACAGGCATTAACAATTGCGTTTTTCTACACGTTTCTTTATGCTCATAGCAAAGATATTTTTATGTACACACATGTATAAAGTGGTATCACGCTCTATACCATACTTTTTCACTGCTTAGTAATATACATATCAAGGTAAAATTCCCAGATGAGGGTATGCAGATTTCTAGCCTAATCCTTTTAACATTAGGCTATAAAATTATAGTATGGATACATCGTAATTTATTTTTTTTAAAGTTACTCAAATATGTCAATTTTATTGTTTCTCTATATACACATTTATTTGATACTGAATATTGCAAAAAAAATAGCACATCAAAGTTTCCTTTTATTGGTATCCAAATTTTTGAAAACCAGAAAATCTAATTATTATGCTCTAGCCAAACTACCCAATGTTTTCATTACATTCTTTCCCCACAATTGACTTTGCATCAAATTCTTGATATTGGGTTTCATCTCACTGACTTCAGGCTTCTAAAATACGTGGGAATACTTATGTCCTTTTGGTATTTCCTTGGGTCAAAACAGTGAGTAAAGGTAAAGTATACTGAGGTTATCCAAATACATTCAAACTACATACACTACATACATTACTGATTTCATGTTAGGAAGGAAAAAAAAAACAAGAAGAAAAATACATCATAGAACTCATTATCAAAATTATTTGTATACAATCCATGCTAGCATAGAGTAGCTTTCTCAACCTGCTACATAAAATTGCCAGCAAGAAAGAAAAGTATGAGAATAAGCTTTCTGGCTGAATTGGTTCAGTGCCATAACTCCCTATTCTAGCATTCTCAGAAGAATCCCGTCTGTGATACACACAGAAACCACAGCCACATTTGAGTGGTTCACTTCTTGATCATTCTGAACTCCCTTAAGCCCAGTGTTTGTTTTCTTTCAAGCCTAGGAAACCTGCTGAGTGACACATATCTACATTTTAGCATCATTTCTTTCCATACAGTTAACAACGTTGTTACTCCCTCCTGTAAGGTAATCCATCTCTGATGTCCTGGAAGATCATTTTTCTTTTCTCCTATTGTTGGAGTGAACCTTCTGGTAGAGAGGAAGGGAATTTGATACCAGAGCTGAGAATCAAGTTTCAGGTTCTTTATCAATGTCTCAGAGCAGAAGTTAATGAGAGGCCCTGAATTGTCCTGGGAATTTTCTTCAGTGAGCATTTTTGAAGGCTTTGGGATCAAGGTTGTGTTAAACTTCTGTGATGGGTCCATTGGCAATCTAGACACAGCACTAAGCTCCTCTTGGATCTTTGGAACCCAGCGGAAACCCGTATCAGACTTTCAAATTGCCGCAAGATAGCCGGGAAAGAACTCTCTAGCCCAGAAAGGGCCTGAAAACTGGAACTCCAACAAATGGTAATGAAAGAGCTGACCAGAAATTTAGGTCCCATCTCCTCTTAAGATACAGATAAGCCAATTATACATCGTAATTCACTCAATAATTGTCCTATTGCTATACTGAGAAGGTTTCTAGTTGTTTTTCAACTAACATAAACCTTGCTACAATAGACACTTGGTACAAATAGCCTTGCCAATACTGCTTTTATTTTTTCACACAGACGTCCACAGTGGGGTGACTAGCTCTTTTCACTCTTGCGTCTCCTCTACCCCTTCCTTTTATAGATGAGGCAAGAGAGGTCCTGAAAGATGGTGTGCCAAAGACAACAGAGAAATACAAAGCCAACAATGCCTCCAGAATCCTCCTGATTAGAATCTGAGGTCCACGCCCCTATTTTCCTGTATTTTGTAGCAGTAAATATTTGTTGAAAGAATATGCTAGTAATCTTTATTAAAAGCTGTTCCACCAACTCTGCTTGAACATATCTGATGAAATAGAGAGTATCAACTGCTAGAATGTTCTTCCTACATTGTGTTGCAATCTAATTTCATGAAACTTCCACTTGCTAGTCTCTGTTCTGACTTCTGGGGTACTGGAGAACTGATCTACTTCCCCAAAGGACAGGTAAGACTCATGAAGGCAGGCACTTGGTGATAAAGGCATTGAGGATTGTCTCTTTGGGGCTCTCCACACTTCTCACATATGGAGTGTATGCTACTGGTTAGGCAAGGAGCATGGGTCTGAGGATGCAAAGAAGAATAAGACATGGTCTTTGACCTCAAGGTAGTTACTATCCAGGGTTTGGAGGACATCTCACAGAGGTGTAGCTCATCCTCTGACAAACTCAGCTTTGGGGTGATCTGAGAACCCAGAATAATGGCCACAGGGCACTACTTGAGGAATGTTCAGAGGGAGGAGAGGGATGTTTGGAGGGAGGAGAGGAAAGCATGCTGGTGGGGCTAAAAGGTCATTTGAGAGAAATAACTGGAAATAAAGTTGGATGAGGAAGAGGGCAGCCTGTTCTCACCCAAAGGAAGAAATCAACTCTGCTATAAGTGTTGATTTGCTTCTTCTGGAAATATTCCTTACTCAAAAGCACAAAGAGTCACATTCTCATGAGTCCCTCTCTCTCTCTCTCTCTCTCTCTCTCTCTCAGAGAATTTAGAAAAGAACCTGAAAGAGCACAGGCTCTATCTGCTTTTCCCTCCCAACATTCTAAGAAAGTCTGCTTGACTTGGTCATTACTAAGAGAGATTACAGCAATTAAAATTTCCTCTTATTAAAACATTAGGTAATTTAGTGGCAAAATAAAAGTTAGAAATGAATGGTTGAAATCTATAGAAATTAAATCTTAAATGGCAAAAGGCAGGCAGGTACTACTTTGATGTAGAAAAAGCATGAGGTATAAATCAGGGGGCATTGAGTTGGAATCGTAACTCTGTCACCTGTGGCTGGGGAATCTGACTGTGTCACTTCTCCTTGCAGCTTCATTTTCTTGTTGTAGAAAGAGGAGAGAATGGTACCTACATAAAAGGTATCTGCAAGAGAGTAAATAAAATAAAATAAATAACTTCTATAAAGTGCTTAGCCCACTGGTGGTGGGAAGTGCCTGTGGACTTTCCCCTTGCTTGTATTTCCACTTGTCATAGTTTGGGCACATACACAGAACATTCTTTCTGTTTTTGTTGGGTGGCTGAGGTCCTGCTTTAATTTTCAGAAAATAATACATGAAGAATGTGGATCAGAAAACGCACAAAACTCTACACAGTTCTCAGGGGTCCAAAGTGTCTGCTATGGTCTAAATGTTGGTGTCCCCACAAAATGTATATGGTGGAATCTAATATCCAATGTGGTAGTTTTAAAAGTTAAGGCCTGGCCGGGAGCGGTAGCTCACGCCTGTAATCCCAGCACTTTGGGAAGCCGAGGCGGGCAAATCACGAGGTCTGGAGTTTGAGACCAGCCTGGCCAACATGGTGAAACCCCGTCTCTACTAAAAATACAAAAAATTAGCTGGGCTTGGTGACGGACACCTGTAATTCCAGCTACTTGGGAGGCTGAGGCAGGAGAATCTCTTGAACCTGGGAGGCAGAGGTTGCAGTGAGCCAAGATCATGCCATTTTCCAGCCTGGGAGACAGTGCGAGACTCCATCTCAAAAAAAAAGGAAACAGTTAAGGCCTTTGGGAAGTGATCAAATCATGATGCTTCCAACTTCATGAATGAGATTGGTTCTCTTATAAATGAGGCTCAAGTGAGACCCTTTGCCCCTTCCACTCTGTGAGGACACAGCAAGAAGTTTCCATTGATGAGGAATGGGCCCACACCAGACACTGAATTTGCTGGTGCCTTGAATTTTTTAATTTATTCACGGTTTTTTTTTGTTCATTTGGTGTTTTTTTTTGTTTTTTTTTTTGTTTTTTTTTTTGAGATAGTCTTGCTCTGTTGCCCAGGCTGGAGTGCAGTAGTGTGATCTCGGCTCACTGCAACCTCCACCTCCTGAGTTCCAGCAATTCTCCTGCCTCAGCCTCCTGAGTAGCTGGGACTACAGCTGCATACCACCATGCCAGGCTAATTTTTGTATTTTTAGTAGATATGGGGTTTCACTAGTTCACCATGTTGGCCAGGCTGGTCTCAAACTCCCAACCTCAGGTGATCTGCCCACCTAGGCCTACCAAAGTGCTGGGATTACAGGCATGAACCACCATGCCCAGCTGCATGCCTTGAATTTGGACTTCCCAGCCTCCAGAGCTATGAACAATAAATTTTTGGTTGTTTATAAATTACCTAATCTAAGGTATATTGTTATAGCAGCCTGAATTGACTGGGACAGTCTCTCTTGGGCCTTTGCCCAAATCCAGTGATGCATAGATGGCCCATAAGCTTACCAAGCCAGGGGTCTGGGCAACAGGTTGGGTTCTTCTATCCTATATTTGGCTGACTGCATGTTATATAAGCCAATAGATGATAGGACAAATGCAATGGATTTAGAGAAAAAAAAAAGGAGGAGGGACCTGAGGTCTTGTCCTGGTTCTGCCTTTGGTGACCTGTGTGACCTGGAGCAAGTCAGTTAACCAGAGTATCAGGTCCCTGCTGTGCAAAATGGGGGTATTAACCCTCTTCTTGCCTCCCTGAATAATAATTCACAAATTCTATGGAATGCAACAATGAAACGGTTCAGAAAGTTATTTAGTGTCAACAATGTAAAGGTTTCATAGGGACAAATTGCATAGGTGGTGAGAATAACCCACCTAAGGGACACCAGGGAGTTGAGTTTTTTGCCTTTGCTTTGTGGAGAGAATACTAGGCGGCCCTTGTTCAACCTCAGCCCCCATCAGGCTGTACCTTTACCTTTTAAGGTCTCGCTCTTTTTTTTATGAGAATCCTAAGGCCCCCCATGGGCTTGGCCTATCACATGCTGGTGATCAATTAGCAGCCTGATCTCTGCTTTGGCAGAGCAGGAGGATTCCAGGTTGTAAGATCTCTGCTTGCTCGGGTGAGTGTGGGTTACTGAAGATCTCAGATAAACAGCTGATGTCTGCAACAACAGAGCCTCTTGCAGATGAGGTCTACAACAGCTAGGCCTAGGTACAGCGGCCCTAGTCCTTGGAGTAAGGTAGCTCTGTTACCTTCGTTACCAATACACTTTGTTAACCCTCACATGGAACCAAATGCTGATTGGGAAGCATTATTGTTTATATTCTCATAGTGATACTCTTTATTGAATGTTTATTCTATGTCAGGTCCTTTTCTTACATTATTTTTCTCATCTGCTCCTCTTGCAGACTTTTGAATTCAGTGGCACTTCTAAATAAATTAGTGCTTGACTAGTCGTACCTATGTATATTTGAAAACTGGTAGTACATTTTGTGTGAGAAAAGGTTCATTTAGTGTCCATGCCATGCCGGGTAGAATATGGCTTTAGGAACCCCTTCCACTACTCTCTAACGCTTTGGCAAACTTAGCCACAGGTCAGTAGAATGTACTGATTGTGTTGGTTAGCATATCAGTTTGGCTGCTGTAACATAAAGTCCTAAAATAATAATGGCTTAAATAATGCAGAAATTTAAATTTAGTTATCTTTCCCATAATGGTTGGGTAGGTGGGCCAGGTGTGGTGGTTCACACTTATAATCCCAGCACTTTGGGAGGCTGGGAGGATCATTTGATGTCAGGAGTTCAAGACTAGCCTGGGTAAAACCCCATCTCTACAAAAAAAAAATACAAAAAAAATTAGCTAGACATGGTGGCCCATGCCTGTAGTCCTAGTTACTTGGGGGCCTGAGGTGGGAGAATCACCTGAGCCTGGGAAGTCAAAGCTGCAGTGATCCATGATCATGCCACTGCACTCCAGCCTGGGCAACAGAGTGAGACCTGTCTCAAAAAAAAAAAAAAGTTTGGGGCAAGTGACCCAGGGCTCATACAGTGACTCTATAGTAATCAGCATTCAAGCTTCGTCTGTCTCATTGTTTTAGAATTCTCAATATGTAACTTATATCTCATGATCCGAGATGGCTGCTTCAGTTCCATCTATCATATTCCATCTAATGTACATGGGGAAAGAGGAAGTTGCACATAATATTTCCCCTCATATCCCATGAATGACATCTTAGTCCCATGATCAAATTGAAAAGGACTCTGGGAAATGTATATTTTAGCTGAGTGTTCTGCTTAGGTAAAAATTCTGCAATTCTAAAAGAAGGGGAGAGTGGATATTGAAGGGCAACTCATGTCTGCCATAGAGGTCAAGATACGAACTTGGAGGCCTGTAAACATGAACGGAAACCCCAGCGCCATAGCTTCCTAGCTGTGTGACCTAGCAAAATATATCGGTTATCTGTTGCTGTGTCACAAATAATCCCGAAACTTACCAGCTAAAAACAACAAGTGCTTATGATCTCAGTTTCTACAAGTCAGGAATTTTGGGGGCAGCGTAGCTGGGTGATTCTGGCTCAGGGTCTCTCATGGAATGGACTGTAATCATGACATTGGCTGGGGCTATAGTCACCAAGAAGCTTGACCATGGATTCCAAGAAGGCTCATCCACATGGCTGTTAGCAAAAGGCCTCAGTTCCTTACCATGTTGATGTCTCCATAGGGCTGCATGTCTATCCTCATGACATGGCAGCTGGCATCCCTACAATGAGAGATCCAGCAGAGAGAGCAAAGTGGAAGCCCAGCGCCGTCTATGAGTCAGTCTTTAACACCATCACTTCTGCTGTATTCTATCCATTACAGTCACCATGGGCAGCCCACATTCAAATGGAGGAGAATTAGCCCCACCTTTTGAAGAAAGGAGGATCAAAGAATTCGTGGACATATTTTAAAACCAACACAGCAAGTTAGTCATTTTTGTTAGCTGAAGTGCAATTTCTCCATCTATAAAATACCAGTAACACCCGAGTCATAGGGCTGGGGAAGGGTTTATAAGAGAAAATGCATGCAAAGAAGCAGATACATACTAATTACTCAGTAAGTGCTAGCTAACATTGTTCCCCAGTTTTCCCAGATAGGCATGGCCTCACTCTCCCACCACCCACAATGGCCTGTGCAGACACAGAGCACATCTGCAGCATTCACTGTCAGGATATCATCGGAGAGATGTGTTCATAAAGATCACTCATAATTGTAAACGTAGGAAATGAATTCAAGAGCCGTGCTGCAAAGAGTGGGGATGAGCATGTCTGTTCCCAGCCAGGGCAGCACAGCCATGTGGGGCAGCATAAACACGGCTCATAGCGCACTCCACGTGCCAACTTTGATATTATGTGATTCATATCTGGTGGGGCTGGAGTGGGAAATTTAAAATACTTCAGATTTTGCACACTGAGAATGTTTTCTCATTTTACGTTGCATGACATCAAAATCACACGGTTTGGATTCACTCGGAATGTGATGACATTGTAAGTATTCATGTTATCTGTTTCTGCCGCTACATGAATTGTTTGAGGACAGAGATCAGGACCCTCAATAAGCCAGTTCATCTTTGAATCCTCAGTTTTCTTCATCTGTCAATGCGGATGAGCTCACTCACTCACACAGCTGCTGTGATGATTAAATGATCTAATGCAATAAAGTGCTTGACAGAAATCTGTTCTGAGCACTCATTAAATGGCAACTACTATTTCTTTTTAACTTTTATTTTAATTTCAGGAGTACAAGTGTGGTTTGTTACATAGGTAAATTTGTGTCACGGGGATTGTTGTACAGATTATTTCATCACCCAGGTATTAAGCCCATTACCCATTAGTTAGTTTTCCTGATCCCCTCCCTCCACCCTTCAAAAGGCTCCGGTGTGTGTTGTTCTCTATATGTCCACGTGTTCTCATCATTTAGCTCCCCCTCATAAGTGAGAATATGTGGTATTTGGTTTTCTGTTCCTATGATAGTTTACTAAGGATAATGGCCTCCAGGTCCATTGATGTCCCTGCAAAGGACATGAACTTGTTCTTTTTCATGGCTGCATAGTATTCCATAGTGGATATGTACCACATTTTCTTTACCCAGTCTATCATTGATGGGCATTTAGGTTGATTCCATGTCTTTGCTATTATGAATAGTGCCACAATAAACATACCCATGCATGTGTCTTTACTGGTGGTAATCACAGAAAGTCTTTCCTTGAGGGCTCAGTGGAGACAAAGTCCAGGAGGCCTGAGGTAGGGGGAAGTCAAGGGTAAGGGGAAGAAGTGGGAAGTAGACAAAATAGAGGAGCCCTTCAAATAAGGACTCAAAAACTGGTATCCATGAGAAGTCAAGGCTCCCACAGGTCAAGGGTCTAAGCCAGGTTAGTGTCCAGAGCAGGAGCTGACAGGGCCCATGGGAGACAACCGGAAATGGTGGCTGGGCTTGCCTTGGGCTGGGGACCACTCATCTTCCAGCTGCTGTGGCCAGACACAGTGCTGGGTGTCCAGGTCTTGATGTAGCCAAGAAGCCAGGGACTACCAGCAGCCCTGAACCCCTCTTCTGGAAGCAGCTGCCCAGGCTTTCTTAAGCTGTAGATTTCCAGGACCTGGCCCTTTCCTGCCATCTTCTTTGGCATGTCTTCAGGCTCTGCAGACCCAGCATGTCCAAATGGGTCTCCTCTCCAACGGGCCAACTGGCTTCCTGCCATGTTCTTTTCCTTGGCCTGCCTCTGGACCAGCCATCTCCCCCATCCTGCCTTCTCCCCATGTTTCTGGCCCACCTGTCTGTGCCTCATCTCCTGTCACGTTTCTTCTCCCTCCCTTGGCTGGCATGGCTGACGATGGCCTCTCCCGCTGCTGACCCGTCCTCTGCAGGGCCCTGCTAATGGCAGCTTGGAGCACTCCCACCCCCTGGTCCAAGACCTTCTGTGGCTTTTTCTGACACACAGCTGGAAAAAACCCAGCAAACCAGGAGGAGGAAGTAGTTTACCTCCCAAAACACTCAGCATGAATTAATCCCCCAGCCCAGGAAACCCAAAACTCACCCTCGAAATTCCCCTTCCTTCCCGTCAGTCCCTCTCTCTCCTCCCCAGGTCTTTGTCACACTCGGAACCTCTCCAATATACCTCATCACCCCTTTTCTGCTAAATGGCTATTTGTGTACCTATTGATTTTACTCCACTCGACTGTAGCTTAAAGACTTTTTCTTATCCAACTACATAAACATGATAAGTATCAGGGCCAATACTCAGAATATTAAGCCCTCTGCAGGAATGTCCTGACTGAAGAGAAGGCTGTTGGATTAACAGAAGTAAAAGATATAAAGAAGAATCAGATGGAGATTTTAGAATGAAAAACTATAAAATCTGACATGAAAACCCCATCCACCGATGGGGTCAACAGCAGAATTGGAATATAATCCTAACTTCAGGATTAATCTCCCTTGTCTCCTGTAGTATACCAATGGCTCCTGAAAATCTGGGAACTGGGAATAACCATCCCTGTACCCTGAGGGGCTAACCCCAGGAGTGGCTCAGTGGAGAGGATTGCTTAAGTGTTAGTGGAGTTTGATTTTGGCTGTGAGGCCACTGACGGGTAGATGAAGCCCCTAGAGAAGTTGAAATCTCCTTCTCCTGGGTTAACACAAGGGCAACATATACTCACTTCCCTGGATAAAGCTATGGCTTCCAATTTAATTCAGCTTGCCCAAGGCATCATTGGAAAGTTTCATCCTGGTCCTTCTTCCAGGAGATCTCAGCCTGCAGGGAATAGTTTCAAAGTTTCCAGCCTACAGTGTTGACAGGGTCATTGAAAAGCATCACATCTGGCCCATTTTTCCTCCAGGGAAACCGAGGCACAGAGGAAAAGGGACTTAGCTAAGGATCTATTGGAGTGAGCCTGTAACAGAATTAGAATGAAACCTAGGCCTTCCATTTTACAGTTTTTCTCCACCAACTCCCAGGAGTCCTTATATTTTAAATCATGATTCTTCGTTCCTGGGAGCTGAGCCTCAGTTTGGTAGAAAGGCCAAGGTAGGGAAAGAAGCTGTTTTGCTCTCCATTAATTCAAAAATTATTTACTAAAAACCATATTGTCATTAAAGTTTGTAATGTTTGCCATTGCTGTGTAACAAACCACCCCAAAATTCAGTGGCTTGAAACCATAAGTATTTATTATTGCTCACAACTCTATGGGTCCTTCAGTGGGTGGTTGTTGTCATCTAGTCAGGCTTGGCTGATCTTGGCTGGGTTTTGTGCTAGATCAGCTGGCAGCAGCTGGCATGAAAGGGCCTCACTCATATGTTCTGCAGTTGGCTTGCTGTGGGCTGCGGTGACAAAGGTGGCTGGGTCATATATCTCTCACCCTCCAGTAGGCTAGTCCAAGCTTGTTTACATGGTAGAGGAAAGTTTCTAAGAGAAGATGAAATGATTCAAAGCTTCTGAGCCCTAGGTTTCAAGCTCTACATCACTTCTACCACATTCTTTTGCCATAGCAAGTTCCAAGGCTGGCCATGATTCTAGGAGTGGGTACATAGCTTCTACCTCTTGACGGACACAACAACAAAATCCCAGTGCCAAAAGGCATGGATGCAGGAGGGCTGGACAATTGTAGTCACTTTTTTAGTTTACCATGGGGCTGTTCAAAAATTTTGCTTCTATTTCTGTCTGGCTCTTTAGGGCTGTGTGAGCTGCTTTGGTCAATAAATTAGAGTGAATGAAATATGGCACTTCTGGGTGAAAACTTAAAAATCCAGTGTGTGATTCTCTTCTTTTCCTTCCTTCTACTGTGGATAGCAGAGGATCACAATGGGGGCCTCCATGACCCCAAGTCCGTAAATGACTGGGATGATCAAATTCCATCCCCTAGGCCCTCTGTCACCCACGTTGCACCTGTAGCATGAACGAGAGCTACAACCTTTGTTGCTTGAAGTCCCTGAGATCTGGGAATATTTGTTACTGCATCATAACTTGTTATATCCTGACAGATACAAGCCCCTACTATGTGCCAGACATATATCCACTGGGCATAAATCAGTGAATAGGAAAGGCACAATCCTTGCCCTTGGTCAGCTCACAGTCTTTTGAGAACAAAATATAAAACAAGTGAACAAACAAATGTATACTTATAAGCACGTAAATTATGATCCATACTGTGAAAGAAAAGAATTGGACCGAAAAAGGAATGAGGAATGAGAGGGACTGGGAAAGAGAGGAATCAATGCAGATCACGTGGTTAAAGGCAAGCTTCTCTGGAAAGGAAGCCTGGAAGCCAAGACATGGAGGGTGGAAGAAAGACAGCCGAGGCAGCCTGGGAGCAAAAGCAAAGCATCCTGGGGCCGAACAGTGGGTGAGAAGGCAGAACAGAGTGTGAGACAGCAGAACAGTGGGTAAGAAGGCAGAACAGAGTGTGAGACAGCAGAACAGTGTGTGAGAAGGTGGAATAGAGTGTGAAAATGTGGAACAGTGTGTGAGAAGGTGGAGAAGTGTGTGAGAAGGCAAAACTGTGTGAGAAGGCTGGAACAGTGTGTGAGAAGGTGGAACAAAGTGTCAGAAGGCGGAACAGAGTGTAAGAAGGCAGAACAGAGTGTAAGAAGGCAGAACAGAGTGTGAGAAGGCGAATCAGAGTGTGAGAAGCCTGGAACAGTGAATGAGAAGGCACAACAATTTGTGAGAAGATGGAACAGTGTGTGAGAAGGCTGGAACAGTGTGTGAGAAGGTGGAACAGAGTGTGAGAGGGTGGAACAGTGTGTGGGTGGAACAGTGTGTGGGAAGGTGGAACAGTGTGTGAGAAGGCAGAACAGAGTGTGAGAGGAAGGAACAGCGTGTGGGAAGGCAGAACAGCATGTGGGAAGGCAAAACAGTGTGTGGGAAGACAAAACAGTGTGTGAGAAGGCAGAACAGAGTGTGAGAGGGAGGAACAGTATGTGAGAAGGCTGAAACGGTGTGTGAGAAGGCAGAACAGAGTGTGAGAAGGTGGAACAGTGTATGAGAAAGTGAAACAGTGTGTGAGAGGGTGGAATAGAGTGTGAGAAGGTAGAACAGTGTGTGAGAGGGCAGAACAGAGTATAAGAGGGCCAGAGAAGGAAGGACTGGCTCACTGCAGAAGTGAAAGGAGGCCACGTAGCAGGGAGAAGTGAAAGGGGAGGGTTCCCCAGGATGAGGATGGTGTGAGGAGGAAGCCAGGCCACAGGGCCTCAGAGCCTGTGGAGAGGAGCTTGGGCTTATTTGAGGCACCTGGGCCCCCCCATTGCTCAGGGACGTGAAATGGAGTCCTTTGGGAAGCTTTCCATTTCCTGCTGGGCCCGGGGCCGGGGGGTGGGTGGCGTGCAGCAAGCTGGTCACATCCCTTGTCCTTGGGCATAAGCTCCAGAGATGTCAAGGCTCATGCCAGGCCTCACGGCTGCCTCAGAGAAAGGGAAGTGTGACTTCCCCACAGTAATTTTGACACAGCACAATAAACACTCCTCTCTTCCTGCTTGGCTGAGGCCCTGGTCAGGTGGACGCTGGCCATAGGCACCTCTCCGGGCCCTAGCCCCACTCTGGATCCTGCAGAGACCCAAGTAGGGGCAGCTGGTGACCAGAAAGCTGCCTGCAGTTGCTCACCCCGGCCCAGGGCTGGCTGGAGTGACTCAGATGTCCTCATAAGACACCAAGGCCAGGCCAGGCCAGACTCTGGGATCCTCAGTGGTGTCCCAGCTAGGGTTTCAGTCCTCCCTCCTACAAGCCTGAAGGAAAAGTAGTGTGTTGTATGGTGCCCATGAAGACCACAGGCCAGTGAGGCTCAGGGCCTGGGACGGGGCTGTGCAAACATGCTCTTCTCCTCCATTCTCCCAGACTGTGTTCCTGTCCCCTGTGACAGCTACTGATGGGTGACAATGTCCAGGCTTGTGGTTGAGTGTTTTGCTTGACAGTGGGTGGATGGGGGCAGGGAGAGGTGGGGGAAGCACAGAGGAGGCTTCAGCTGGGCCTGCCTTTGTGTTCCACTCTTCTCAGTCTACACACCCGCACCACACACACACACCACACCACATATCACACCACACACATACCACACACACATCACACCACACCACATACATCACACCATACACACCACACACACCACACCACACATTCACATCACACACCACACACATATACCCACACACTACACACATGCCACACACAAATAGTCACACAACACACCACACACAACACATACCACACCACGCACACACACATACACACATGTATATCACACACCACACATAAATACCCACATGCCATACCACACACCACACACACACATCCAACACGTATACTACACACACCACACACACCCCCTGCACATATACTCACACAGTACACACACCCCACACACACACACCACACATATACCCACACACACCATGCACACACCACACACACCACCCACATATACCCTCCCACACACACCACACACCACACCCCCCACATAAATACCCTCCCCACACACTGCACACACCATACACATATACCCACACACACCACACACACATACCACACTGTGCACACACAGCCCACCCACTCTAATCTCTGCCTCCATCTCTATGTGCCATTCCCCTCTTTGTGCCTCAAATCTCCCTCTCCTTTCGTCTACAAGGAGAACTGACTTTGGATTTAGAGCCCACCCTTAAATCCAGGACCATCTCATCATGAGATCCTTCATTACATCTACAAAGATACTTTTTCCAAATAAAGGTTTTTCCATTGAGGTTCCAGGCAGCTGTATCTTTCCATGTGAGGTTCCAGGCAGCTATATTTTTGACCCACAGGGTCAGTGGGTTTCACCAGACTCCTAAAGGCAGTCTTGGAACTTAAGCCCTATGACTTTTCTCACTTGGCGACTCTGCCCAAACACACCACATGTCACAGCAGTAATGACAGCAAAATGGTGCCTCCTGCACTGGGCCCCGTGAGCCACCATGTAGAAGGGACTGGCTGGGAAGGGACTGAAGGAGCTTGCTGTGTTCTCTCTTGCCTCCTCCCCTTGGGTAATGGGGTCTTCTAATATGAGCATGATGTCATAGTTGCAGCTGGCCCAAGTGCCCCATGAACAGGTAAGGAAACTGAGGCCTGGGTCACATGAGGAATCTAGGGACTGGGACTCTGGATTTTTGTATCACCTGGAGCAGGACCCAGAGGTGAGAAAGTAGTTTGAGAAACTGAAAGAAGTTATTGTGGCAGACGTGACATGGACCCTGGGTGAGGCTGACAGGTGGGCTGCGTGGGCTGGGGTAGACCGTGCTATACCCACTGGAACAGCAGGAGCCCCTGATCCAGGATTTGCTTCTGTCTGGTGACCTGTCCCATAGAGGGGCAGACCCTACCTATCTTCCCAGATCAAAATATGCTTTTGATGGAGACACTACGAACTTCTTCATGCTAAGGCACAAAGGGTCATGGGGACAATCGGAGTTGACCTCTTCAGAGGGCAGGCTTCTTCAGACCAGGACTCTGAGAAGACTCTACTTACAGGACAATCTCCTGAACCCTCTCCCATCCCCTCTCTCCAATGCGTAAGGATACTGGATTCAGAGAAGGGACATGACTGGCCGAAGTCGCACAGTGAGTTAGTAGCAGAGTCAAGATGCAAGCCACGAGACTCCTACAGGTATCCTGCGCTGTTTCTAGCCAACAGCCCCTGCATGCAGTTCTCCCAGTCCAAAAGCTCTCATTCTACAAACGAGCAAGCTGGGGCTGCCGGCTGAACATCGCTTTGTTGGTTTGGGAACAAAACAATAAAAACAATATGTTGTGTAGACTCTTGTTCTGCTCACAAGCTGAGATCTCTTGGGGCAGAGTTCTTGCTGGGCCCCTCTGAGTCATTAAACTTCAGGCCGTCGCAAGCCAGAGAAGAGAGATGTTTTCTGGGTCTGGAGTAGAATGAGGGTGTCTCCCTCCAGCCCCCTAGATCCAGTGCTTGGTTCATGCTCCTTGATCCCAAGGCCACTTCTATTCTGGGAGTCATTTCAGAAGGCAGGCTATGCAGGCTCTGAGGTCTGGAAGAATCACCTTGGTGTCCTGGGATCCCCTCTTCCCTGTTGTGTGACCTCAGGTGGGTTGCTTAACCTCTCTGCAGTCTCTGGCACTCCCAGCTCAGGGATGTACAGAAGAGAAGCCCCACCCTGCCTGGAGTCAGGAGCAGCACAGATCCTCCATGCGAGCCAGTTTCCTCCATTCCACTTCAAACTCAAGGCGGTCCTTTCCTAGTGGTACAAACAGGAACTGAGCAGGCTGGAAAGGCTGTTTAAAAGAACTTTCTGGCCAAGAGGGTGTGTCTACACAACTTGGTTCTCTGCCCCCAGGGCTCTGGGAAAAGTTCCAGGCCTGAGCAAGTTTATCAAATTCCTTTCTTTACCCACCCAGCGTTGAATTTCATGGAAAACAAAATAGAGAAGAAAAAAACAATGTAGCCTAACATTTGCTTTAGTTATTGCACGGATTTTATAGTCTCTCAAAGCTGGGTTTCTGCACTTGGCTGTCTTCTAACTGGGTCTCCTGGGTAAAATATTTCCGTCCCTCTGAGCTCAGTTTCCGCATTTCCTGCATGTAAAATGGGTACAGTGATGAAGCTCCCGCTCTGTGTTGAAAGGCAAGTGAGCCATGCCGGAGAGCGTGCAGCACAGCTCTTGGTATGACGTCAGTGGTCACAGTGTGACAGAACTGGTTGTTGTTGCTGTGGAGAGCCTTTCTCACACTCTGCCACGGTGTCTTCCTGCAACAGTTCTTGGCTCTAGCGCTATTTCTGTGTTCATCCAGAAAGTTCTCTTTCTTCTCCACACGATTGCTGAGCTGCTCACTTGCTGGTCTCTTTGGGCCACAACTTTCTCCCCTGAACAAGCAGAGGCTTAGTGACCTCTGAGGGGTTGTTCAGCTGTGACATCCTCAGAGCCAACGTGGCCTTTGCGTATTTTCAGAAAGCTATAATGTCCTTCTCCTCACACGTTAACTTCCTCTTCTCCAACCCAAATGGAGGCAGCGCATGTTTTGGCTCTTCAGTATCCATTCCCCCTAGAGTCTGACAAGGATTTTGTTTAGAGGGTCCGGGCATTGAGCTCTACTCAGCGCACGCAGCCACACAATGTGCTTTTGGATGTGGCTCCCTAGAGGGGGTGTTATCTCCCGCCTCCACGAAGGCGCCCATTTCCGGGGTTGCCCCATCCAGGGAGCTGGTTCCTAGTTAAGAATATGAGAATGTATGCGAAGGGAGGCAGGCAACAGCACGGACAGCCACGCTTCTAGAAGATTCTAGGGAGCACACAGGAGCAGCGCAGAGTAGGAATGAGCAGGCGGAGGACCCGGGGTCACGAGACCGTTGGGTGGGAGGAGCCAGCGGCCAGGGAGGTTCTAGTCTGTTCTGCCTCGTGGCAGCCGCCCTCTTCTGCAAGGTCACGCCAAGCCAGCGCCTGGGCCTGGAACCGGGCCGCAGCCCCCCAGCTTCGCCCACCACCTCCCTACCATGGACCCCTGCAAAGTGAATGAGCGTTGGGCCTTTGTGAAAATGTGTAAGCAGGATCCGAGCGTTCTGCACACCGAGGAAATGAACTTCCTGAGGGAGTGGGTGGAAAGCATGGGAGGTAAAGTACAACCTGCTACTCAGAAAGCTAAATCAGAAGAAAATACCAAGGAAGAAAAACCTGATAGTAAGAAGGTGGAGGAAGACTTAAAGGCAGACGAACCATCAAGTGAGGAAAGTGATCTAGAAATTGATAAAGAAGGTGTGATTGAACCAGACACTGATGCTCCTCAAGAAATGGGAGATGAAAATGCGGAGATAACGGAGGAGATGATGGATCAGGCAAATGATAAAAAAGTGGCTGCTATGGAAGCCCTAAATGATGGTGAACTCCAGAAAGCCATTGACTTATTCACAGATGCCATCAAGCTGAATCCTCGCTTGGCCATTTTGTATGCCAAGAGGGCCAGTGTCTTCGTCAAATTACAGAAGCCAAATGCTGCCATTCGAGACTGTGACAGAGCCATTGAAATAAATCCTGACTCAGCTCAGCCTTACAAATGGCGGGGGAAAGCACACAGACTTCTAGGACACTGGGAAGAAGCAGCCCGTGATCTTGCCCTTGCCTGTAAATTGGATTATGATGAAGATGCTAGTGCAATGCTGAAAGAAGTTCAACCTAGGGCACAGAAAATTGCAGAACATCTGAGAAAGTATGAGCGAAAACATGAAGAGCGAGAGATCAAAGGAAGAATAGAACGAGTTAAGAAGGCTCGAGAAGAGCATGAGAGAGCCCAGAGGGAGGAAGAAGCCAGAGGACAGTCAGCAGCTCAGTATGGCTCTTTTCCAGGTGGCTTTCCTGGGGGAATGCCTGGTAATTTTCCCGGAGGAATGCCTGGAATGGCAGGGGGCATGCCTGGAATGGCCGGAATGCCTGGATTCAATGAAATTCTTAGTGATCCAGAGGTTCTTGCAGCCATGCAGGATCCAGAAGTTATGGTGGCCTTCCAGGATGTGGCTCAGAACCCAGCAAACATGTCAAAATACCAGAGCAACCCAAAGGTTATGAATCTCATCAGTAAATTGTCAGCCAAATTTGGAGGTCAAGCGTAATGCCCTTCTGATAAATAAAGCCCTTGCTGAAGGAAAAGCAACCTAGATCACCTTATGGATGTTGCAATGATACAAACCAAGGTACCTCTCACCTTCTCATCAAGAGAGCTGGGGTGCTTTGAAGATAATCCCTACCCCTCTCCCCCAAATGCAGCTGAAGCATTTTACAGTGGTTTGCCATTTGGGTATTCATTCAGATAATGTTTTCCTATTAGGAATTACAAACTTTAAACACTTTTTAAATCTTCAAAATATTTAAAACAAATTTAAAAGGGCTGTTAATTTTTTTTTTTTTTAAGACGGAGTCTTACTCTGTTGCCCAGGCTGGAGTGCAGTGGTGCGATCTCGGCTCACGGCAAGCTCCGCCTCCCTGGTTCATGCCATTCTCCTGCCTCAGCCTCCCGAGCAGCTGGGACCACAGGCACCCGCCACCGCGCCCGGCCAGTTTTTTTTGTATTTTTAGTAGAGACGGGGTTTCACCGTGGTCTCGATCTCCTGACCTCGTGATCCACCTGCCTCAGCCTCCCAAAGTGCTGGGATTACAGGTGCGACCCACAGCGCCTGGCCAGGTCTGTTAAGTCTTATATTTTTCTTTACTAATCACTTTGGATTTTTTTTCTTTGAACTATTGGGCAGGGAATATACTTACGTATGGAAGATTACTGCTCTAATTTGAGTGAAATAAAAGTTATTAGTGCGAGGCAAACATAACTCATTAGAGGATTAAAAAAAAAAAGGAATTTTGTTTAAAGAGTTATTCTCCCTCACTTGTGGACCAGTTTGGTGGGACATAAGTCAGGATGGGCTACACACCCCTGGATAAGCTGTTGGTGTTTGGCCAAAGCCAGGCCCTTTACACTATCTTACCAGACTTTGAATCTCTGGCAGAAATATATGAGATGGAAGAATGAACAGAGGTCGTTTGTTCCAGTGATTGGCCCCATGGTCATCTGAATACAGCCCCCAAAGATATCCATGTTTCTAATCCCTGGAACCTGTAAATATGTTATTTTAAATGGCAAAAAACCAGGTGCAGTGGCTCATGCCTGTAATCCCAGCACTTTGGGAGCCCGAGGTGGGCTCCCAAATGATCCTGTTGGATCATGAGGTCAGGTATTTGAGACCAGCCTGATCAACATGGTGAAACCCCATCTCTACTAAAAATACAAAAATTAGCTGGGTGTGGTGGCCCACACCTGCAATCCCAGCTATTCAGAAGGCTGAGGCAGGATAATTGTGTGAACTTGGGAGGCAGAGGTTGTAGGGAGCCAAGATTGCACCACTGCACTCCAGCCTGGGTGACAGAGCGGGACTCTGTCTCAAAAAAAATAAAAAGTAAATAATGAAAAATAAATAAATGGCAAAAAAGTTTTGCAGATGTTATTAGGGTAAGATTTCAGATGATGTGCTAGTCCATTTGGGCTGCTATAACAAAATACCTGATACCAGGTAATTGATAAACAGCATACATGTATTTCTCACAGTTCTGGAGGCTGGGAAGTCCAAGATCAAGGCTCCAGCAGGTTCAGTGTCTGGAGAGGGTCTGCTTTCTGATTCATAGGTGGCGACTTCTAGCTGTCTCCTCACATGGTGTAAGGAGCAAATGGGTTCCCTCAAGCCTCTTTTATGAATCCCATCCATGAAGATGGAGCCCTCATGATCTAATCACCTCCTGGAGGCTGCACCTCTTACTGCCACCACTGTAGGGAGTAGGTTTCAACACATGGGTTTTGGGGGAACAAAATCATTCAGACTATAGCAGTTGAGGAAATTATATGGATTGACCTGGTAGACTAATATAATTACAAGAGTCCTTAGGAGAGGGAGGCAGGAGGATCACAGTCAGAGCTAGAAGAAGGTGATGTGATGATGGAAGCAAGGGTGAAAAGGGCATTTGATATGGGGGCCATGAGCCAAAGAATGTGGGCAACCTCTAGAAGCTGGAAAAGGCAGAAAATAGATTCTCCCCTGGAGCCCTCAAAATGAAAGCAAACCTGCTGACATCTGGATTTTGGACTTCAGACCTGAAGAATTATCAGTGAACAAATCTGTGTCACTTCAAGCCACCAAATTTGCAGTAATTGTTACAACAGCAAAAGGAATCTAATGTAGGCCCTGATGAGACATTGGCACTGAATCCCTGGGGCTCCTGATTCCAGCCTTTTCCTGAGCCTGCCTGTCCAGCCTTCCCTTTGATTCTGCAAGATTCCTGATAATGCATTTTGCCCACGCTCCACTGAAGAGCCGCTCTACTGTGCTTTCCCCAGCTGAGCATGTTCTCCACCCTGTGTGGTGCTGTTTGCTCCACATGGTTGCTCCTTTGGTTGTTTATTTCACATTTAGGTTGGCAGTTCTGACTCATATTAGCTGATAAGGCATGTGTTGATGATATTTGTTTGGACTTGTTGCAAATACTCACAGGAAGAATATTATGCTGGATGTAACAAATGCAAGTTTTCAGGTTCCTTAAGCTGCCTTTAAGAAAATGTTAGAGAAAATACAGGAGAAAGATGAGCAGAGCCTGGAATCTTCCTGAGAGGGTTGGCCACAGTTGTATGCATCATGGTAGTTCATAGATCACAGAGGCTACCCCGTTTATGACTTCAGGGTTTGAAGAGAGCAGAACGTGTGATACAGAGAGCTCATGCAAAGTCCGCTCCCTTTGGCTTTGATTTTGTTACTGCTTTCATTTCCATGAAGGCATTCATAGTGCTAATGGTCTGAGCCTTCAGTTATTTGTTTAACTCATATCTCTGGAAATCGTGTTTTCCTGTCTTCCCCTATCACCATTTTCATTTTGTTTCATTTTGTTATTGTTGTTGTGTTGTTGTTGTTGAGACAGAGTCTTGCTCTGTCACCCAGGATGGAGTGCAGTAGTGCGATTACAGCTCACTAGAGCCTCCACCTCCTAGTCTCAAGTGATGCTCCCACCTCAGCCTCCTGAGTAGCTAGGACTACAGGCATGTGCCACCATGCCTGGCTAATTTTAATTTTTTTCTTTTTGTAGAGATGGGATCTTCCTATGCTGCCTAGGCTGGTATCAAACTCCTGGGCTCAAGCAATCCTCCCACTTCAGCCTCCCAAAGTGCTAGGAATACAGGCATGAGCCATCATGCCCCACCACCATCTTTACATTTTACCTGTACCCTTCTCCGTTGGCCTCCAGACTCTTCTCCTCTGGAACCGGAGTGATCTAAGAAGCTAGGCTGCTGAACATTAACTCTCCCCTGCTTTACATTCATGAATGCTTTCTATTGATCTCGGGCTAAAGGTTCAGCCTTTAAGCATGACTGACCAGGCCTTCCCAGCTCCATCCCTGCCCTTTCCCACAATGGACCCCTGACACCCCCTCTTATTCCAGCCACGTGAGATGTCTCTTGCTTCCGATCCACCTTGAATTTCCTGTTCTCCAACCCTTTCCTCTGCCCGCCATGCCAAGCCCATTAAGATGATAGAGAGCAATGGTTACATGGGCACACGTTATGGTCATAATCCCAGTTCTTCCATCTCCTAGCAGTGTGGTCTTGGACACATGACTTAACCTCACTGGGCCTTTGTTTCATCATTGCTCTGATGTGGAAAATAATATACCTCCTTCTTAAGGGCAGGGGTAAGTTTTAATGAATTTTTATAAGTAGGGCTTAGAACAGTGCCTGGTACGTGTTATATGATATTCTAGTTGCTATCTCATTTCTTTAGCTAAGAAAATATTTTCTGGTATTTCAAAACTGCATTCAAATGTTAATTCTTCCATGGAAACTTCTTTGAATTCTGCTATTTCACCTTCTGTTCTGCCAATGTTTGCTTCATATATCTAGGATCACTCATGTTTGGTACACACATATTTATAATTGTTATGTCTTGCTGCTGAATTGACCCCATTATCACTATATAATGTCCTTCTTTTTTTCTCTTGTGTCAGCATTTGATTTAATGTCTGTTTTGTCTGATATTAGTAAACCACCCCTACTCTCTTTGGGTTACAATTTGCATAAAATATGTTTCTCTATCCTTTTACTTTCAACCTGTGTGTGTCGTTAAGATCTTAAGTTAGTCTCTTATAGGCAGCATATTATTAGATCCTATTCTAAAAATATCTGTTTGGTCCATCTATGTCTTTTGGTTAGGGAGTTTAATCCATGTGGAACATTCTTTAACCATCCCTTTCACTGTGAGAGTTCTTGGTGCCCTCAGAGCCTGCCCATCTCCCAGCATGGCACTTGAGCTACTAGACTGTTGTATTTCTTTAATCTCAATATTTCATTTAAGTCTGTGGCTCTTTGAGAACAGGAATTTTGCCATTTCTCCAGCCACTTAGTATAGTGCCTGGCATTTAGCAGCCACTCCATGCATTTTATTAAACAAATACTGTAGATAAGAATAATAGTAGCTAATATTTATTGAACACTTGGGCTAGATGCAGTGTGCAGCTCTTTACTTACATTATTTCTTTCAATTCTTACCACAGACTTATGAAATAGGGACTATGATTATCTCTATTTTACACATAAGGAAACTCAAGTTCAAAGGAGTAAAGGGAACTTTAAAATTTACCCAAATGGAAAATAGCAGACCAGGATTCAAGTCCATGTCAGCCAATTCCAAGCCTGAGTTTTTAACCCACCTCACCATTGCATCAGTTAGCATTAGGGGTTGCTGCATGTAACAGAAAACCCCAAGTTGTAGTTTCCTAGACAGGAGGAAAGTTATTTCCCTCTTATGCAAATGAAGCCCAAAGGAATGCAGCCCAGGCTGGCCTGGCCACACAGCAGTTTCATCAGGAGCCCAAGTTTCTGTTTTCTGTGTGCCTCCCTCAGTATACAGCTTCTGTCTTCGAGGTGTCATGGCCCAAGATGGCTTATATAGCTTATATAGCTCCAGCCAAACATATATTAGGCACTGTTCTAAGCCCTACTGATAACATCCACATTCCACATCAACGGCAGTTTGGGGCAGGTCAGAAGGGGCACTCTTTCCCTTCAAGGTAACTTGCTGGAAGTTTTATGCACAATTTTTATTGCTGTATAAGAAATTACCAAAACCTAACAACTTAAAACAACATGCCTGTATTACATCAGTTTCTGTGAGTTAGGAGTCTAGGCATGGCCTAGCTGGGCTCTCTACTTCAGGTTCTCATGAAGCTGCAATCCAGGTGACCTTGGCTGTGTTCTCATCAGAGGCTAAACTGGGGAAGTACCTAGCATAATAATAGACTAGTAAGAAATCCACTTCTTTAAAACAGCAAGGGTGCAAGCTTTTGCCTATCATACTAAGTTTACATTTATGTATGCCTGCTGCATTAGCACATCTCAACACACTTATTCTGTCTTTGGCATCCTTAATTTTTGTAGAGGCTGTCTCATCAGTTATAGTTAATATTTTTCTGGGCAATAACACCAAAACCAAGATGTTTCTTCAGTATAGTCTTCTTCACAGACTTGTTCTGGCATCAGGTTTTTATTGGGAATGGCCTTGGCAAACTCATCAATTAATTTCTCTGTTGCTTCATCATCAGCAGATGCTTTATCATTACAAATCATTAAAAATTTAATGTCATGTCTTTTCTCCAAATTCTGCAACCATCTTGTTGAATTATCACAGTTTCTTTTGATTTGAAGTTCACTGGGATTGATATTTTCTTGTTTCACGATCACCATACTATTAAGTGGCATGTGTTCACTGCAATGCTGACAGATCCATTTTTTTCAAAACATAACTGAGACCTTCATTTTTAGCTTGATGCTAAAAATTTAGTATTTTTCTATTTTTTAAATGTATGCTCATCACTTTCAGCATAGAACTTTAATGACTTGTCAGCCTGTTTCTTCAGGTTCTATATGGTGGACATTACAACACTACAGTCTTTTGTAAGATGTTTCACACTTACACCATTGTCTAGTTTCTCCAACAGCTTTGACTTTCTATGCTATAAGCATAAATGCTTTCGCTTTTTCTTATCATTCTTATCCATGGGGGTATCTGGAGGCCTTGTTGACATTTTCATCAATGTCTTTACACCGCAGAACAGAGAATAAGCAAAGAAACCACAAGTAATGCATGATGGTCTTGGCCCCACGTGGGGTATCATAGAGAATCTGCCACTGGTGCCCCCAGCCTGCACACATGTCAGGTAATTATCCTTTGTGTGCTTGCTTACATGAGAAAATCTGGGCATGCTCAGAAAAGATACATCATGGCTAAACAGGGCTGGGAGGATCTTTTTTCCCTTGGGGACACTGAAGAAACTATGTGTTGTGTGCCTGAGTTTTGACTGTGACCCATCATATGAAGTCAAGTGTAGCATTTTTCATTGTGGCATCATATCGACACTCAAAATGTTTTGGATTTTGGAGCATTTTCAATTTTGGATTTTCAGGTTAGGGATGTTCAACCTGTATAATAGCAACAACAAGGATGCATTAGGTTAAAAAAATAGGGCAGAGAACTGTATGTACAAAATGACCCCAATCATGTAAAGCATATGTGCAATAAAAATAATATGAAAGATAAATTACAAAAATAATTACAATGTTTATATTTGGCTGATGAGATTCCAGGTGCATTTTCTTCCTTCTTTGCATATTTTTATGTTTCCTATATTTTACATAATTGGCAAGGATTACTTCTAGTGTCATAAAAATGGAGGAGAAAGAAATCCACTTGCACTGACGGGGAACTGCATGAGTGGGACATGGTGCAGTGGTAGCTGGCTTCAGGGCTCCGTCTGTCAAGCTGAAAAATGAGCATTCCTCCCAGAAAACCATCAGCTAGCAAGGGGGGAGGGTCTCTGAGCCCATTAGGCTAGAGTTACTCTTCCCATTGCATCCAAAATGATCAGAAGTGGAAGAGTTGTTTTGAGGCTGGGGCAGGATGATATGCAATCCATCAGGGCCCATGTGATGCTCACCCATGGGCAACAGCAACCTAGGAAAAAATCTCTGCATCCTGCCTGCAGCTGTCAATGTCCTGTCCAGATGCCCTCAGCGGCCTGTTGCTTCCTTCCTAAAGCACCTGCATGTGTGTCTGAGCAGAAGCTTGCTCAGCCTGTGCAGAAAGCAGACCAGAGGAGCCCCGGAGCAGCCCATAGACAACAACAGATAGGAGTTGGTGGATACAGGTACAGCTCTTTCACCCACCAGTGCTGAGTCAAGCTCTCTGCTGTCTCCCAGAGACACCCAATAGGACTGAGCCATGGTGATCACAGTAGTAACCTGCTCGTTGGTGCATTCTGCATTGGCGTTCTCTTCCCTGCCTCACTTTCTTGCTCCTGGTGCTTCCTGAGATCATTTCCTGAGTAAACTATGTCCACATATCCCTGTGTTAGAGTCTGATTCTTGGGTAGCTCTCCCTAAGATTTGACACCTCTCACTGGCTTTGCTGCAGCCTCATAAACATTCTAAGCTCCTCATATATCTTACCCTAGGGACACAGGAAAGGCAACTGTCAGCACAGGACATAGAGGTGGAGAGAACGCCAGAAATAGGCTAATGATGAACACTGAGTTCATTCAAATGTTCAAGTAGTTCAAAACAAGAGTGGGACTCATGGCTCGGAAGCAGACTGAAGGTAATTTTAAAAATTGCTAATAAAAAGTACAATAACTAGGTGATGGAAACAGAGGAATATTATAAACATAGGTAGGGGCACAGGCTTTCTCATTTTATGTAGTGGGAAGTTAATGCTACTGCTTGACATTGGAGCATGTAGCCAAAACCAAGAAAAGAAAAAAGAAATGCAACTTCACTGTTTTTCCTATTGACATATATTTTAACTTTAGTAGAAAAAATATTCAGAAAATAGCATCTTTTGGTGGTGGAGCCAAGATGGCCAAATAGGAACAGCTCTGGTCTACAGCTCCCAGCGTGAGCGACACAGAAGACGGGTGATTTCTGCATTTCTGTTTGAGGTACCGGTTTCATCTCACTAGGGAGTGCCAAACAGTGGGGGCAGGACAGTGGGTGAAGCGCACTGTGCATGAGCCGAAGCAGGGCGAGGCATTGCCTCACTCGGGAAA